>NW_004797485.1:907894-909758 GCF_000002075.1 Aplysia californica | reverse complement strand
CAAACACACACACACACACACACACACACACACACACACACACATACGCACACGCGCACACACACACACACACACACACACACACACACACACACACAGACCCACAAACACAAACACACACACACACACACACATACACACACACACACTAACACATTTCGACTTATCTAACTCCCCTCCCTCCTCCCCACCCATTTGTCGTCCAGGAACTGTCAGGCCTGTCCCCTGCAGACTTCCACGTGATCGGCCACAGCCTGGGCTCCCACATCGCCGGCTATGCCGGAAGTCAGGTCAGCGGACTGGGGCGTATTTCCGGTTAGTAGCTACAATTGCCCAAGTCTCAAGTACTTGTCACGTCTAGTACTCGATTGTCGCGTTTAGTCATTGATTCTGTCACGTCTAGTACATGTATTTTATTTTGTCACGTCTAGTACTTGATTGTCACGTCTAGTGTTTGATTCTGCCACGTCTAGTGCTTGATTGTCACGTCTTGTGCTTGATTGCCACGTCTAGTGCTTCATTCAGTCACGTCTAGTGACTGCAAAGGATGACCCACATGCGTCCCAGCATACACACAACTGCAGAGGAAATCATTGATGTAGAGTTGCATTACTTGATGCTTGCCACAGAGGGAATTCATACTTACTTGATACTTGGTTGGTGGTTGGCGGGGGCTCTGGTGTGGTTTGCCCCTTCTTTCCTATCAAACATTTATCGTCCTTATCTCCCTTTCTTCTTTTTTATGTTTGTTACTCTTGTAACACCTAATCTTCTGGCGCTCATATGACCTAATGCCGTTGCGAGCGTCGAAAAACCTCTACTAAAAAAACAAAAGCGTGATACTTTTTAGTGGATCGTTAATTACTTGATTCTGGTTAGTGGATCTTTAATTACTTGACAATTGGTAGTGAGTGAATCGTTAGTGACTTGATAATTGGTCGGTGGTTGGCGGGTGCTCTGGTGTAGATTGCTCCTTCTTTCCCATCAAACATCTATCGTCCTTATCTCCCCTTCGTTTTTAAGTTTGTTACTCTCTTGTAACACCTCTAATCTTCTGGCGATCATATGACATTATGCAGTTGCGAGCGCCGAAAACCCTCTACTAAAAGAACAACCCCAAAAACGTGATACTTGTTAGTGAATGAATCGTTAATTGATTCTTGTTAGTGGATCGTTAATTACTTGATAATTGTTAGTGGATGGATAGTTACTTGCTACCACCCACTGTTTGGGACTATATTATCAGTGAGCGAGACAGGGATGGTTACTGACCAAAACATGTTTGTTTGTGTGTGTTCCAGGACTGGATCAGTGGCTGGTAGGTGGGTGCTCTGGTATGGTTTGGTTCTTCTTTCCCATCAAACATCTATCGTCCTTATCTCTCCTTCTTTTTGTGTGTGTGTGTTTGTTACTCTCTTGTAACCCCTCTAATCTTCTTGCGCTCATATGACCTTACTGTGTTGCAAGAGCCGTAAAACTCTTACTAAAACTAAACTAAACAGGACTTGATACCACCCACGGTTTGGTGCTAGATTATCTGTGACCGAGATCGGGATTGTTGCCGACCGGTAAACGTTGGTGTGTTTGTGTGTCAGGACTGGACCCTGCCGGACCTCTGTTCTCCGACACGCCCCCAGACCTGCGCCTGGACGAGACGGACGCCATGTTTGTTGACGTCATCCACACAGATGCGCCCCGGGCGGGCAGCGATCCTCGCCAGGATTTTGGTGGGTGTTGGAATGGGTGTGGGTGTGTCTGTGTCTGTGAGTGTCTGTGAGTGTCTGTGTGTCTGTGAGTGTGTCTGTGAGTGTGTCTGTGAGTGTGTCTGTGAGTGTGTCTGTGAGTGTGTCTGTGAGTGTATGTG
>NW_004797485.1:905237-907290 GCF_000002075.1 Aplysia californica | reverse complement strand
GTGTGTGTGTGAGTGTGTGCGTGTGTGAGTGTGCGCGTGTGTGAGTGTGCGCGTGTGTGAGTGTGCGCGTGTGTGAGTGTGCGCGTGTGTGAGTGTTCGCGTGTATGTGTGTGTGAGTGAGTGCGTGTATGTGTGTGGGAGTGAGTGTGTGTATGTATGTGTGTCTCATAAATCCAACACTGAACGTATTTCCTTGCACATTTTTATCTAAAAAATCTGACAATTGGCTGATTTTTGTCTCATAATCTCAACACTTATAACTTGTTCACTTTCGTCTGACCGTGGAAAAAAAAAACTCTAGCTCATCGAGGAATTTACCTATGCATACGAGACCTTGCATGGCATTTCTGCAGGCCAACGACAGAATAATTTATTTTATACCTTGACTGAGTAATTAAAAAGTTTTTCTCTTTGGTCCCTGTATTTAAAACCGCTCTTTGAAGGCATAGACTGGATTACTAAAATAAGTGACTTACAGCAGCCTTGCCTACAAATTGCTTATTTTGAGACAGGGACACCACCCTTCCCCCACATTTCAAGATGTCTCCACGTGTGCTCCATGTGAGTCTCGAAAAATACTCAGCCCGTCTCTTGAATCGTGTTTCCAATAGGGGGTGCCCACATGAGCGATTGGGTCAGGCCTGGTCTGGTCGGGTCGGGTCGGGTTGGATCGGGCCCATTGGGTAGTCGGGGCTAGCCAAATTGGGGGCTCAAAGCGGCCATCGGGGCACAAACTGATCGACTCGATCGGTGACCTACAAAAACAAACGCGCTTATTTTCAGGCCTGCGAATCGCGGGATCGGGTGGTTTGTAGCCAATCACAACAAGGCTGAGTCACGTGTCCATTTGACCCAAGAATACATTAACTAGGCTTACCTGGTTCTGGGAATTCCTGATTTCGATCTCACGTCTTTGACTGTCTTCTCACTTCTTACAGCATGTTTGGAGCGCTCATAGGCCTAGAGGCAGAAGACGAATAAGGAGGAGGAGGAGCATTACAGAGGGAGGGTGGTGAGAGTGAGAGGGAGTGAGAGAGATACGTTTTAGAGATATATGCAGAGACCTAGCATTGCTAGATCTAGGTCTCTGATTATTGGAAGTGAGAAATAGACAAGAAAGGAGAGAAACACTAAAGCAAGTAAGCACTCACGCACATACGCGCGTGCGCGCAAACACACATACACACACGCACTCACACATGCACACATTCGCGTGTGCACTCACACTCACACACAGAGGGAGACAGAGAGGAATTTCGAAAGTCCAAGAGTACCGTAGGCCTAGATTTAATATAATCCTGGGTCAAAGGTTCAGCCAATCGAGGCCGGTTTACGCTCTCTATGTAGTCGCATGTAGATTAAAGGTTTCTCTACTTTAAATTTCCGGGTCGTCGGTTACAATCGCGGCGGGGTTGTTGTAGTGTGCACTGAAGCCGCCAGAAAGTGACCTGACAAGATGACCCGACCCGACCAGACCCGACCCGATCTGCATTCGCTAGTGGGCACCCCCTATTAGGCGAATATTAATGTTGTTGAGGAAAATGTGTCTCTTTTTTAATGTTTTAGGTAACACTCCTATTTTCTTTACCCCGCTTTAGGTTTACATCAAAGAGAACATGTCGGAACCTTAGTTTGCAATGACTTCCATGAATGGGATTTTAGTTATTATATTGGTTGCTTAACTTTTAGACCCACATGCAAAGACCCAGAAAAATTAAACTGAGCGATTTGTTTTTATCCTCTTTTAACGGCGGTCGACGAAAGTGAACGAGTTAGATACGATTTACTGGCAGATGTTTGTCTCTTTGAGTCTGCGGTAAGTACGTTTTCAGAAAATGTTTGTAGCGCTTTCATGAACCAAGTTGTGTTGAAAGTTGCTCTTTGACAAACCCGACGTAATTTGTGGCAGGTCTGGGACTGCTGCAGAGAGTCGGCCATGTTGATTTCTACCCCAACCTGGGGCGCAACCAGCCAGGCTGTGACGAAAGCATCGTGGCTCAGGTGAAGAAACGGGGCTTTCTGCAAGGTAGGTCAGGACTTGGGCGGGGGGTGG
>NW_004797485.1:902492-904813 GCF_000002075.1 Aplysia californica | reverse complement strand
GGGGGTGGAATTAGTAAGCTCAATTGATTTTTGCGAAAGTGAAGACTAAGGAGAACGAACGAACGAACAAACAATTCCAACAATAGCACCAGTAAAGAACTACCCATGCAAAGAAACAAAAGAGTGTCAACAATTTGATAGAGCTGTCCTATTGAGTTGATGGTGCTGTAAACACCTGCTCAATCAATCAATCAATCAAAGAGCTGTCACATTCAGTCGATATTGCGGTAAAACACCTACTCAATCAATCAATGAAAAAGCTGTCTTATTGAGTCGATAGTGCCGTAAACGCCTACTCAATCAATTAATCAATGTTTATTGATGGATTTTGATAATTCTGTTTTTAACATTCTTGTTTTATAGAGTAGATTTGAACCCCTAAGGTTTAAACATCAATATTGTTCCAAGAAAATTTCGCTTGTCGTACCTACAATGAGTCATAGAGCTGTCCTATTGAGTCGATAGTGCGGTAAAACACCAACTCAATCAATCAATCAATTAATCAATCAATCAATCAATCAATCAATCAATCAAAGAGCTGTCCTAGTGAGTCGTTTGTGCCATAAAATACTTAAATAATCAATCAATCAATCAAGCAATCAAAGAACTGTCCTATTGAGTCGATAGTGTCGTAAAACACCTACTCAGTCAATCAATCAATCAATCAAAGAGCTGACCTATTGAGTCGATAGTGCCGTAAAACACCAACTCAATTAGACGATCAATCAATCAATCAATCAATCAATCAAAAAGCTGTCCTATCTGCCCTGCCTGCCAGGTGGCTCGGAATTCGTGGCCTGCGACCACTTGCGCTCCTACCGTCTGTTCACGGACAGCATCAACTCGGCCTGCCCCTTCCTGGCCCTGCCCTGTGCCAGCGAGCAAGACTACCAGGTGAGCCAGAATACACGTACCAACTTAAGACTTGAACTGAAAAACCTTGCTTAACAATGGTAAATGAGTAAACTGTTCACTATTGGTAAAAAAATAATAAAAGTTTACCACTGGAAAATAAATATGTCCACCATTGGTAAATAAATAAAATGCTCGACAATGGTATATAAAATGGTCAACATGGTTAAGTATATAGTTTACAGTTGGTAAAAAAAAAGGAATTTCAGCAATGATTGATAAATAAAACGTTCATACCTGGCAAATATGTAAAGTTAACCAATGGTAAATAAAATATTCACAAATTGTAAATTAATAACATATTCACAGTTTGGTAAATATAAAACGTGTTCACAGTTGGTAAATATAAAACATGTTCACCTTCAGTCAATATTTTAAAAAATTTCACCTTTGGTAAAAAAAAAAATAATTCAACTTTGGTTTTAAAAAAAATGTTCACCAGTGGCAAATACAAAATGTTCCACATTGGCAAAAAAAAATGTTCAGCATTGGCAAAAGTACATGTTCACCGTTAGTAAGTAAAATGTTCACGATTGGTAAATGAGTAAGAATGTTCAGAGTTGGTAAATCAGTAAAATGTGCACTGTTGGCAAATAAGTGTAAAATGTTCACCACTGACTGATAAATAAAATGTCCACTGTTGGTAAATAAGCTTGAAATGTTCACTGTTGGTAAATAAGCTTGAAATGTTCACTGTTGGTAAATAAGCTTGAAATGTTCACTGTTGGTAAATAAGTGTAAAAAGTTCACCACTTGCAAGTAAAAATGATCAGCATAGTAGCCAAAAAGTTTGCGGTTGTCAGTCCTTAAAGAAAAGTTAGGTTATCAATAGATAGCATCGCGTGTGCCGTAAGAACACATACTCATTCCAGACAGAAGCATGTGACGCTTTTGTCCATGCCAAGCTTTATGTCCGTGTCACGTTTATGTCCACGTCGCGTTGATATCCACTTCACGTTTACGTCCATGTCCATGTCACGTTTTTTCCATGTCACGTTTTTTCCATGTCAAGTCCATGTCTATGTCACGTGTTTGTGTTTCAGTCTGGCAAGTGTAGCAGCTGTGTGGGCGAGGGATGCCGGAGAATGGGGTTCCACGCAGACAGCGCACCCGCCCCGCGAACGCCCACCAAGTACTTCCTCTGGACCTCGGAGGCCGTGCCCTATTGTCGTAAGTTCACCAAACTGTGTCAACAGCGCTATAAAACCTTACACTCCAGTACAATGTTTTCGCAAGTTGACCAGACCGTGCCGATTGTAACGTAAAACGCTACACCCAAAGAAAACAATAATAATTATTGTTCTTAGTCAAAACAATTGACAATCCCCCCTCCCCTTCCCACACCCAGGTTTCAATTTCCATGTGACCCCAGTCAGACGTTTAGAACATGAGTCTTTGTCTGTCCCCCC
>NW_004797485.1:900186-901709 GCF_000002075.1 Aplysia californica | reverse complement strand
ACACACACACACACACACACACACACACACACACATATATACACCCACACACACATACATTCAAATGCTTACAAACACAAACTCACCTTCATGTACCCATAAAAAGGTCGGCTGTAAAACGTTGCTCAGCCAAAATGTTCAAATCGTCACTATTGCAAGATTTCAAGTTCAGAAGATGACCAAACATAATATTATTCACAAGAATACCAGTTTACACTCGTCATAAACGTTTAACAACGACGGGTTGTTGTTTTTCGGCAAGGAAATCGCAGGGACAACGAGCACCATTCATGATTAAATGTACAAATATCGTTTCTTTAAAATGCTGTAGAGTTTCCTTTCTTGTAATCAACATGTGGAGGTTCAACGCAGAAAAGCAGCGCTTGCAGTGACATAACATGGCTAAGAGTATCCTCCATTTGTTTTTTGTTTGTTTTTGTAAAGTGTTTTACGGCGCTCGCAACTGCATAGGTCATATGAGCGCGCGGAATACTCCTAATATTTTCAGTTGGTAGGAAATTTTGAATTTTGCCCGGGTGGCGGCCGAAGCCTACTCTTATCGATTTTAGACCACCAAGGGATCTTTAACGTGCGCAACTTGCACACGGGCCCTCCGAGATTTTTCGCCCTTGTCCGAGAAGGCTAGGTGTAGATCTTTCCTACCAGAAGATCAGGAGTGTGGCAGACTTCATCATTGCACAATATGTGCTGCCAGTGGGTGGAGACTGATACAGGGGAGGGCAGTGGAAAACTGATGGCCTCATCCAGTGTGGCTGTTCGCTGGGTTACATTTTGCCTGTGCTTAACATTAAATTGTGGGTGATTGGTGGGTGCTCTGGTGTGGTTTGCTCTTTCTTTTCTATCCAACATCTATCGTTTTTATCTCTCCCCTCCTTTTTTGTGTTTGTTACTCTCTTGTAACACCTAATCTTCGGCGCTGATATGACCCTATTGCGTTGCAAGCTCCGTAACACCTCTACTAAAACTAAACTAAAAACTATAAACTAACATCAAATTATTAACTACATGTACTTGAATGTCTGTGGCTTTTCCGTGACCTGTTGGTTGACCTTTCAGCCCCAACGAGCTGCTTGGTGGGTCGACGTACGAGTTCAGCACTCAACATCCCGAGAAGGTAGGGCGGCTGGAGGGTGTGACGTTCCTTTGGGTGCGCAAGCCTCGTCTGCAGGACATATTGGGACCCAAGGAGCTGAGGCTGGGCCGGGTGTCGGTGACCCAGCTGGAGACAGAGAGTCGGTGAGGGAGTGCTTGTTTGTGGTCGGTGAGTGAGTGCTTGTTTGTGGTCGTTGACTCTCCATTAACCCTCTTTGCCGGGACGGCATGGTCGGTTTTCCCTCAAGTGAAGAGGTCGTGGACATGAATGTCCAATCAGCAGCAGAACCAGGGCAAGGGTGAGGAAAAATTTGAACTGTCGTACACAGACACAGACACAGACACAGACACAGACACAGACACAGACACAGACACAGACGCAGACGCAGACACAGACGCAGACACAGACG
>NW_004797485.1:886144-896238 GCF_000002075.1 Aplysia californica | reverse complement strand
TGATTTTGTAGCGGTGAAACCTGATGGCGCTTAAATGACCAAAATTGTGTCGATAGTGCCGTAAAACATCTACCCAATCAAATCAATCAAGCACAGTGTAAATGGACTGATTCACCAATGTCATGAGCATAACTGTGCCTGAACTGATCCACATGAGATCGGCGGTGTTTCTTGTTCTCCTTTTTTCTTTCCTAATGCTTACTAGGCTATCGTCATTTTTTCTCTACTCCTTTTGTATGTTTGTCACTCTTGTGACCAGGTATTTCCTGTTTGCCTTCACAGTCGAAGCAGACTTTGTGCTGTTGAAGCAGCTAGAGAGGTGAGCAGAGTAAGCCTGATTCCCTGTAAAGACTTCTCTGTTGACATCCTCCCCTAGGCGCTCAAATGACCTTATGCAGTTGCGAGCGTCGTAAAACCTCTACTAAAACAAACTAACCTGTCTAACTCCACCCCCTCCCCCTCCCCTTGTCTCCCCCAGGACAGAGATGTGTGCTCACGGGGAACCTGTGTTGCCTGGCAAACCTCTCATCATGACGTCACGCGACTACCCTTGTTGATATACGGGACCCCCTGCCACCCCCGACCCCCAACCCCCAACCCCCCACGTTTTTATGCGTCTAAATGTGAACTTGTCGAGTTTTGTACCACAACTTTCGGTACAGTTTTTGTTGAAAGACAATCTATTATTGTACTTTTGGACAATTTTTTTAAAGACAGAAATTGTACATTTGCGCGAATTGTCTGTGGCAGCAATTGCACTTTTACGCAAATTGTCGGTACTAAAAGTGGAAACTTTCTTCCTGTGTTTTGCTTTTTCTTTCTCGTTTTTAAACAAATCACCGCGGGTGGTTGGAGTCGGAGGGTGGCCCTGATGGATCAAACTTTCTCTTCTTCTGTCTGCTTTCATTTTGCACCTGCACCTCTGCACTCTAGCTCTGCACCATGCACCTACACTATGTCTACACTGTTGTTGTTGTCGTTGTTGTTGTCGTTGTTGTCGTTGTTGTTATTGGGCGGGGCGGGGATCGTTTTTTGTTGGGTTTTTGTTTTGTTTCTTTATTTTGTTCTTTTTGTGTGTTTGTTTTGATGTTGTTGTTGTTGTTTTTTGTGTGCTTTTTTGTTGTTGTTGTTGGGTTGTTGTTGTTTTTTTTGTTTGTTTTTTTTGGGGGGAGGGGGTTGTGTACCTCCCATTTCCCTTTCAAGGTTCCAACCAAGGTTTATAAAAGTTTACAGTACTAGACTATTACATGACCATCACGGAACTTAAAGGGCAGGGGGGGGGGGGTCCCTGAAAAACCCTATTCAGGTCAAAATTATGGATTTTGAGATGAAGGCCACCACTATATCTCAATCTTAATTGTGTGTGTGTGTGTGTGTGTGTGTGTGTGTGTGTGTCGGGGGGGGGGGGGGGGGGTTACGTGATCGCAACTGCATAAGGTCATATGAGTGCGCAAGACACACCAAACATTTTCAGTTGTTAGGAAAATTTAGAATTTTGCCCTGGTTGCGGCCAAAGCCTACTCTTATCAATTTTGGGCCACCAAGGGATCTTTAAGGTGCACAACTTGTACACGGGACCTCCCAGATTTTTCACCCTTATCCAAGAGGCTGAAAGACAGCAGTGCGAATGAACCAAGGAGCAGCAGTAGAAACACCCCCGATATAAATAGACCCAATGGCTCGTCTGCAGGAGGTGTAACCCCTTCAATGACGAGATGTCGCACACGGACCCCAACCCTCTGTGATCCAAATGCGACACCTGCCTTCTTTCTTTCTTTTTGTATCTCTGCTTCCACTGTCGATCGCATGTGGAGCAAAACTAGAGGTCACCCATCCCACAGAGTGGGCGCCTCGTTGACCGTGAGGTGCGACCCGTGCAGAGCGAAATAGAGTACCTGGCGGTTGAGGCGAGATCAGTCTGTGGACTGTCCCTCGCCAACACACTTCTTTGGCCCAGGTTTTCCTCTTAGACGGGAGGGTGGCTCGGCCCATGTTACTCAATCGGTTGAGAGCAGAAACTCCTTCAGGCCCTGGGCCAGTCTTGATCAGAGGGTCCTGTACACTCTCGCGAAGAGTTTAGCTCCGGGGAAGCCCAGGTACAGCTCCGGTTATCCCAGCAATGTGTCACCTTGTTAGGCTCGGTGGCGGGCGGGGAGCCCGGTACCGAACCACCTTGAAATTTCAGATGGATTCCAAACTTTCTACTGACTCTTCCCCAGCTCCCAACGTAAAAAAGTCTCGGCTCACGGAAGCGGATGCGGTCAACGAGCAGAGCAAATCCAAAGGCAGAAGGACCTTTACAAGGAGCCTCCGAGGCAGCCGTACGAGGCCATCTCCGATACAAAAGACGCACAGAGAAAAGTTACCGATCTGAACCTCTTTAAGACAAAAGATGCACTGCGGACAGTTCTAGGATACATCCCCACATGTGTACAGAAACTTTCCTGTAGTGCACTTCTTGACAAGTGCACAACTGAGGACAAGGTGACCAAACTCCTGGATACCACAACCTTCGGCAGTATAACATGTAAGTCCGAGCGTTACCAGAAGATTAACCGCTCGAAGGGCGTCGTCCGCTGCTGTGAGCTGAAAGGCTACTCCATGAACGAAATTGTGAACTGTGAGGGGGTGGTCAAAGCCCGACGGATTACTCTTCGGCGGGGGAGACCACTATTGACACAATCACGATTGTACACACATTTGAATCATGTCGCCCTCCAACCACCATTAGGGCATCGTACTTGGTCTTAGACGTGCGACCCCATGTTCCAAACCCTCTGCGCTGTTTCAAGTGTCAGGCGTTCGATTACAGTCAGTCGAGATGCTGACACGCATCCGTGTGTCCTCTCTGTGGCAAGGCCGGGCATTCTGAAAAGGAATTCAAGGCTAGTCCTTGTTTCCCCAATAGCCACGGCCAGTTCATAGTTTTCAGCATGGAGTTCCCGACTTGGCTCCAAGAACGCGCCATCCAAGAGTACAAGGCGCGAGAAGGCTGCTCATTCCAGGAGGCCCGAAAGACTGTCTGCCCGCCAATTATGACCCCAGTCATTGGCCGGCTATACTCAAAGGCAGTCTGGGTGGTCACGAAGTCAATCAGTACCTCTATTACCGACCTCCTCTACCTCCTGTACTCTCTTCCTCCTCTACCCCCTCTTCTATCCCTTCTTCTTCTTCTTCTTCTTCTTCCTCCTCACCTCCTCCCTCTTTGATGGAGTGTGAGGTGTCTCCTCCCCCCTCTCCCCAGCCCCATCCGTCTGCTCCACCTCCCCCTACGCCTCCAACATTCCCCCACTACCAATAGAGGATGACAGCTCCGACCCCCCCTCCCCGACCTGTCCCCGGGAAGGGCGGAGTCGGTCACTCCTCCAAATCCCCCACTAGGGCGCCGTCCAATCCAGGACGGCTGTCTAGAAAACACTCTGCCTCCGCCGCAAAGAGGAGTCAGAGTGTTACTTCGAAGCCGGGGCCTGCACGCTCCAAATATAAAATTTCAACACTTACAGGCCACACTGTGCGCACTTATGGCCTGTGAACAGGAAACAAAGTTCGCCCGGCTTCAATCATAGACTAAAGAGGATTTACTGCATATCCTCACATTCACACGGAGAACCAGATTGCTTCCGGAGGAACCACCATCTACGCCGACAACAACACTCCACAGACCAGTACATCTTAGGACGACCCTCCAGGCTATTGCCGTACGGGTCACCCTGCACAGACTAATCATGATCTGCTCTGTCTATATCCCACCAAACTACCCCCTCAAAATAACCCAACTAAATAAATTAAAGCTCCTGCTCCCGAAACCCTTTATTTTGCCAGGTGACATTAATGTCCACAGTCCCCTTTGGGGAGACAAACCCACACACCAGAAAGGAAAAACAATAGAAGATTTTTTTATATTTCAAAATAACATCTGCCTCTTAAATGATAGGTCCTCAACTAACAAAAACAGATCCACTTTTGGCACTTCACGTCATCCCTTGGCCTCACCTTTTGTACCCCTGACCTAGTCACAGATCTTGAGTGGTCTTCGGTGGATGACCGTACGGACCATTTCCCAATTCTTCTTAAAACAATAGCCTCCAAAATGATCCAATCCCAGAATTCTTCAACTTCAAAAGGTTCGCCATTGATTGTTCCCAGATTCTGAATCCCACTTTCGACTTCAACTACAAAAAAAAAATACAAGAAATACTTCTAGAAATATGCCACAAACATATACCAAAAACCTCTCCAAAACCCCGGATGAACAAGATCTGGTTCTCTGAGGAATGTGATGATGCAGTAAAGAAAAAGAAGGCAGCATATCGGAAAGCCGTCAACAACACCGCCACAGAAAAAAAAATTAATTAATTAAAACCTCGAGATGAGGCACGAAGATGCCTCAGAGAGAGCAATAGACAATTATTCTGAAAATACATCTCCAAGATGAACAGCCAGACACCACTGAACCAGGTTTTTTAAATTCCCTTTAAAAAATTGGGTTGACGAACAGACACCATCCGGAACGTCCAGGGGCCGGGTGGAACCACAGCTGAAACACAGGTAGACATCGCAAACACAATAGCTACATCTCTCTCTAAAAACTCATTCAAAGCAAAGTACAACACCACCATCCAAAACATCAAAACTAACAGAATAACAACACTCAAACTTCCACTCAAACAACACTGAAACCTACAAAGCAGACTTCACATTAGACGAACTAACATCGTACAACTCGGACCTCGGCAATTCTTACCCGGGACCGGATGACATCCACAACCAGATCATTAGACACTTACCCTCAGAAACACTTACACTCCTACTAGACATATACAACGACATGTGGCGGTGGCACTCATTTCCTGAGTTTTGGCGTCTTGCCACTGTCATTCCATTGCCCAAATCAAACAAAAACCACACACACCCATCCAATTACAGACCAATAGCACTGACGTGCTGTCTGTGTAAGCTCATAGAAAAAAATGTTCACAGGCGACTCATGAGTTTTCTAGAGACAACGGGCTCCCTGGGCGGTCTCCAGTGCTGATTCAGGAAGACACGATCCATTCTAGATCACCTGGTCCGCCAGGAGACGTTTATTCTAATTATATGCGAGATGTTTGCCGAAGGAGGCCACGTGATCGCAATCTTGTTTTACATAGTAAAAGCCTTCAACACAACCAGGAAGTACGGCATTCTCAGAGACCTGCACGCACTCGGCATACGCGGTCACCTCCATGCCTTAATTGACAACTTCCAGAAGAACCCTTCCTTCCGGGTTCGTTTGGGATCCTCCCTTTCAGACCCCCACCAACAGGAGGAAGGTGTTTCCCAGGGAAGCATCCTTTCTCCTCTCCTATTCGAAATCAAAATAGATTCCATCGTTAAGATCCTCCAAAATAAATAAATAAATAAATAAATAAATAAATAAATAAATAAATAAATTGCATTTATATAGCGCATTTCCACAAAGAAGTGCTCAAAGCGCTGTACAATAATACAAAGAACATATGAAGCGCACAGCCCCTATAGTAATCCTCTTTCTCTCTCTCTCTCTCTCTCTCTCTCTCTCTCTCTCTCTCTCTCTCTCTCTCCCTCTCTCCCTCTCTCCAGTACATTTTTGAGTAAAGACAATCCCACAAAGCTTACCCAGACACATTCGCACACTTTGATGAATTCACACAGTCATAAATTCTTACAGAACAGAACAGCATGAATAAATGATACTGAGAGAACATAATAGATACTGAGAGAATATATAATATTTGTATTGGGAATGTCGGAAATTACAGATTGAAGCTGGACTGAAACAAGTGCGTTTTAAGTGCCGATTTAAATTTTGATAAAGTGGTGGACTCCCGTAGATGAGCTGGTAAAGTGTTCCACAAGGAGGGGGCGTGGTGTGAAAAAGCTCTCCCTCCGAGTCTCTGACTTTTACTTTGGACAGGTCTTAAAAATCTTTTCGTCGCCGATCTTAAAGGCCGAGGTGGTATGTATTCGATGACCATGTCACAAAGATATGATGGTGCAATGTTGTTGACGCACTTAAAACAAAGAACAATTATTTTGTACTGAATTCGTGCTTTCACCGGGAGCCAATGTAGTTGAACTAGCATTGGTGTTATATGCTCTTTGAGAGATTTCTTTAAAATTATGCGAGCAACTTGGTTCTGGAGTCGCTGTAATCTATTTAACGTTTCAGTGGAAAGGTTTCCAAACAAAGAATTGCAGTAGTCTAGACGTGAAAGGACAAAAGAAGAGATGAGGGTTTTGATGGAATCAACACTAAGATATGTTGACATTTGTCCTATTCTGCGTAGTTCTAGATAAATTACCTTACATAGATGGTTTATATGATGGTGCATGGAGAGTTTGCAGTCAAAATAAACGCCTAGATTTTTCGCTTTCTCTGTGCAAAAGATGTTATCATTCCCAATACATATATGGTCAAAATTACAAAGCAATATCCCTGATTTGGCATTGCAAAACAGAACTTCGGTCTTATCATCATTCATTTTAAGTCTGTTTGATATCATCCATTTTTTTACCTCCACAATACATTGTTCCATGCTGGTAACTAAACAATTGAAATTTGTTGGTAAAACAGACTTGTACAGCTGAGTGTCGTCCGCGTACATGTGATAGTTAACGTCGTGCTTTTCTAATTATTGAACCTAAGGGCTTTGTATATAGTGTGTATAGAAGTGGTCCGAGCACGGACCCTTGGGGCACGCCAAATTGCAAGCTGAAGATGGATGACATTTCACCATTTACAAGTATAGACTGCGTACGATTAAACATATAGGACTCAAACTATTCAAGAACAGTCCCAGATAAGCCGAAGCTATGGCCTAACCTCCTTATCAAAATTGAATGATCGATGGTATCAAATGCAGCACTTAGATCGAGTAAGGCAAGAACAGACACTTTGCCTTTGTCTGCTTCACAAAGGAGGTCATTCTGAACTTTTAAAAGTGCAGTCTCTATGTTATGAAACGCTCTGTAGGCCGACTGATAACATTCCAAAAGATTATTTACTTCAAGATGTGCTCTTAGAGATTGAACAACTTTTTCTAAAATTTTAGACAAAAATGGTAGGTTAGAGACCGGCCTATAGTTCTTAAACTCATTAGGGGATAACGACTGTTTCTTTAGTAGAGGTGTTATGACTGCGTGCTTAAAACACGAAGGCACTGTTCCTGAAAGGAGAGAATCATTAATAATAGCTGTTACAACATCAATAACAACGTCAAGATGGTTGACTAATAAAGGTGTCGGGATAGGGTCAAGGCAGCATAGACCGCTCGTTATACGTTGACGACTTCTTGATATGCTGTCTTTCGAAAACCTCAACTAAGATCTATGGAAAGACAACTGCAAACACAGCTGCACAAGCTTGAAAAGTCGGTAAACAATAACGGTTTCAAGTTTTCCTCGTCAAAGACGGTTGAAGTACTCTTCTTCTGACAAGGCAGACATGTTCTGCAACCGGATTTGACACTATACGGGGAAAGGATTCCCGTCCAGGACCAGACTCGTTTCCTCGGCGTTATACATGTATTTGACCAAAAAAAACTTTCATTCATACCACACGACATAAAAGACCTTCGTGTGAGGTGCCAGAAAGCGTTAAACGCTTTGAAATTTTTATCGCATCCGGAGTGGGGCGGGGACTCAAAACACCTTCTCCAAATATAGATCTCCCTTGGCCCATCCAGGATTGACAACGGCTGTCAGGTCTATGAATCTGCAAAACCCCACGTCCTGAAAATGCTAGACCCAGTACAAAAGCAAAGGACTCCGCCTCGCCCTGGGGGCTTCCCGCATTTCTCTAGTGGAGAGCCCCCAGGCGGAGGCAAACATACAATCACTCACACTCAGACGCATACAACTCTCATTAGAATACTCAATTAAACAAAGCTCAACACCAGAGAACCCGGTACACGACTGTATTTTCGGAACAAACCCATGCACCATAAACCAATTCCAAAACAGCGAAAAACTCATCAAACCCGTCGGCCTCAGAGTACTTGAGGACCTAAGGCCGGCCTCATATGAGACGTGTAGTGAAACGCATAATGTGAAACAAGAAACGTGAAACTAGAAACAGTATGCAATCACATTGGACCGACGTGTGATGAAATACGAAACGAGAAACATCAATTCAGAAGTAGGCCAACACGATAATTCAGTTGACGAAATGGACTCGCAAGATGAAGACAAACTGGTGACCTTAATTCTGCTGAGGAAGCCCAGAAAAGAAGAAAGCGCAGCTTATGGTCTCGAAAGTATTTTCTTTTGAGACATACATGGGGAAAATACTCAAGAATCCTTTGTATTTTATAAGAATTTATGGAGAAAAGTTTTGTTAATCTGATCTCAATGTTTGTGGGAAAATATGATTAAATTAAGACAAAATTGATACAAACTGCTGTGCAAAGCATGGGTGACATTGATTCACCAGTTCAAGAGATATTAAAAGACAAGTTGCGTCACGAATTTCTGACCATATTATTGTCTTCACAAAGGACGCCAGTGATCTAGAGGTTAATCTCAATATATCATATTACTTAAGTTCGTCTTTAACTCCCGAACCACTGAACTTTCGAATTTGACAAAATTAATGGTGGTTCAGAATCATTTAAAGGGTGCAGTTTTATTGACGAGCATGAAGTCACTGTAGATTAATTTTCAGTTGTTCATTAGTTTCTCTTAGATCTAACCGTGGGAAAGTCCGCCTTCTAAGACGCCATTGTAAACAAGTGAGGATTCTGTTTACTAGCTGTGCGCACTGTTTCCACACCTTTGAAATTCTGGAGTGCACATCCACTAAAGCGGAAAAGAGAATCAATCTATACATCTATATAAAAGTTGACTGAGGAGGCTTTGTACACAAACTCCTCCCTTATTACCTAACCCACACCTTTGAAACTTCCAGCAGAATGTAAATATAGTAGGCCAAATACTTTCAGTTGATGTTAAAACACCGATCATTCCTTTCATCGAAGTGGGGCCCAGCTATTCTATCATAGATGGCATGTGCAGTCTCTAAGGCTGTCGGGCTCGTAACCGAAAGGTAACAAGTTTGAATTCCATTAGGAGCCCGACGTGGTATTCTTTTAAATGCGAGGCACTTTACACAAAGTTTCCTTACTTCACCGATGTGGGAATGGATCTTGTCAGTTGTTGTGTTTTAGCGACTGATCTGTTGCTTTCACTAGATGGTTTCATGTTTTCAGAGAAGCAGAGAAAGCGGACATTTTATTTTTACACCTCAATCGACACCTATTGAGAATCAGAACTAAATATTCCCAGACAAAATTACCACTTCAGGTCAAACACATACCGTTAGCACCCCTTTTAACGTCACCAGGGTGCAGCATTAAGTAGATGAACCCCATGAGACGTCTGCCCGTGGACAATGTCTGCAGCTTGGACTTTCCTACATCTCAACGGTCTGCATTCTCAAGGTGGATCTTCATCTACCATTGTACCATTTTCCTGTTAGCAAATCTGACATTGATCAGAGGATAGCAATGTGTTCATGATTCCTCCATTGTACTGAAAGGGTGGTTCCTTGGAAAAGAACATATTCACCTTTCAGAATATTTTGTTAACTCCACAAATGCTGTCTATTTGGGCAACTTCACCCTACCCCCTATTGTCTCTAGAAACAATGCTATACTGTAAGGTGTTCAGTGTGTGTGGCGTTTAATTCTAATGGTTGGGTAGATCCTAGTGTTTGGCCACAACTGAACATTAAGAACGACGCGTTAAAATATAATAAACATTTAATGGGTTTTTTTTAGCTCTGTAAGAGAACAGAAATATTGTTTTAACGTCACAGGGATAAAAAATAGATTTTAAAAAGAGGAAGGGTAAAAACAAACCAATCATTTCATGACTCTCTGTATATGTAGATCTATATGATCTTTTTAATTGGTGCATTTAGCGTGTATAGGTGGGTTTTATAAAAAGCCATTGATATCTTCTAAATCAAGTTTTCATTGGATGAATTTTATTTCAAACAAATTCCTTTTGGGTGAATTGTATTTGTTTAGATCTACACCATTCTAGCATACTTTTGTGCGAGATATTCAGAAAAT
>NW_004797485.1:878867-885912 GCF_000002075.1 Aplysia californica | reverse complement strand
GGGGGGGCATTAACTTCTCGAGTTCTAATGCACAGTAGAATTGTAATTGCAAATTCGCTGATTCATCAATGTCATGTTCATAACTGTGCCTGAACTGAAACAGGGAACTGCTGCTTTTTCTCTCCTAACCCTTACTATCGTCATTATTTTTTTCTCTACTTCTTTTGTATGTTTGTCACATTCTGGTGGCCCGCTTTTTCCGGGCTGCCTTGATAGTCGAGGCAGACTTAGTGCTGTTGAAGCTAGAGGTGTGAGCAGAGTAAGTCTGATTCCCTGTAAGGACATCTCTGTTGACATCCACACCTTGGCGCTCATTTGACCTTATGCAGTTGAGAGTGTCGTAAAACCTGTACTAAAACAATACTACGCCTGTAGCTTCCAGTATAGAACCATCTGTCACGGCATGTTTGGACACGCCGTACCAGAATGTTCGAGAAAGAGGCAGTAGCTCCAATGGAAATGAACTGTTGACATTAAACTGGGATATGCAATATAATATGTGTGTGGTTGTAGAGAATGCTTTAGCTCCTGTTGATTGAGGCCAAAGAACATCAGTGGCCTCGTATTGGTAGTTCATTCCCATTCCTCCATTTGGAGCACTTCAGTGTTCATTTCCTTCCTGTTTATGATGATGTTATAGTAGTCATACGTTTGTTTGATGGCTTTAAAACGTATCCTAACCGTCTAGGAAATTCTAACATCCCTGTCCTGTATTGCCCCATTAAAATGAGTTTGCTTTTTCAGGTCTCCTTTACAGCAGTACACCTTTGGACATGGTCATCAAGGTGTGACAACATTTATTGAAAACTCCACGTAACCAATTCCAGAACCATTCTATAGCCAAAACAACCAGACTGATTAAAAGAAAAATACCAAGATTTTGAAAGATCAGAAGGACACACGTCAAAGTAATCTTGTTTTTGTTCCGTATTTGTACACTCTTTTGCTTTTGAACTTTTGGCATGTAGCTTTTTCGGATTTGCCCGATGATCCCAGAATAGTGCAGTTGGAACAGCTGGGCAGAAATCACATCGCCGACCGGAGATGAGTCTGGCAAGATGAACCCTCGGTTGGTCATCCACAGACTCTCCTTCATTATCACAAGGTTCTGGTCCGGTCTGGAAGAATTTTGGAGCACGCCAAGAAGGCTCCTGGAGTGGGATGGGTTGAAAAAAGGAGAGGGTGGGGTGAGGGGGGGGGGGGAGAATTTGTATGTTTCAAGGCGAAAAGCGTGTGTGTGTGGGGGGGGGGGGGTAAAGTTAATATTCGACAGCACGTGAGAGAACAAAAAAATATAAAGGAAAAAAAAAGCAAAATATGTGACATCATGGTGACACCCGAGCTTTAGAAGTGACCAAACGTTGGTGGCCATTTTCTCGTTGATTTTTTGTCTGATACCCAGGTGACCGCACCTCCTTTAACTTTAACAGCTAAAATCTCGACGTCTATTCAAGACACGAGATGGGTATTCTTTCCACCTAAAGAAAGGCACATAAACGAGCTTTACGAAGATACCAATAACTTTATTTGCCCTGAACACAATCAACTTCCACCAACGAGTAGTCGGTAAAACCTACGTGTAATTTTTAAAAAGCTTTTAACTAATGAGAGCTTAGAATACAGCATAATAAGTTAAAACATCTTTCGCACATGACGTCACAGCAACCTAAATGTGGCCCCCTGTAGAGAATGAAGACCCTAAATTTGCGTACTATGTCAAGTTAGTTCAGAATTGAGGGCAATTGTTCTTCTACCGTTAATAGTAATTCACTCAGCCAAAAGGATGGTACTTGTCACCAAATAAAATGTGATACCACCTCCCCTTGCAATCCACCCTGCCCCTGATTTAAAGATATTTTCAGTCAATGCTTGAGTTTGGTATTTTGACTCGGGCTCTTTTGAGAAGTTTGAGAAAATATAGAGCTGAGAAAAGACAACGGTAGTTATTTTTCTTGAAATATTTACTGAGTTCAAAATATTATGTATGATTCCATGGTAGACTATAGCTTTGCCTGGGCGGTACACATAGAGGGAGTAGATTGCCCAAGTATTACCCCCCCCCCCTCCATTCAGATCTTGACTTCCTTTATTCTCAATTCCTTGATATGCTCAAAAACAGAGACATCTTCAATACTTTTGGAATCAAGGAAGGTTTAGAGGTATGTATTAAACTTCACAGCTGTGATAGGGACATCTTTTGTGATACAGAGTGTTTTAGTTTTGAATTAGTACCCATGGGAATAGGACCACGCTGAGAAGTTTTGAGAGAAGTGGGATTTTTTTCAGGGAACAAAAAATATCGATAAAAACTAAATGTGGATTGTAGCTACGAAAAAAACCCTGAGAAATAAACGCTTATTAGTCAGAGTTTTATTTGACTAAAATATGAAACAAAGCTTTATTTCCTCGAAGTGATACAATACATTTGACTAGAAATGAAGTTAGACTACTCATAAAAATCAGGGCTAAACTATTTTGCCAGGGTGGCGCTCTAATGACCTTCTTTTTTACATTCAGTTTTAGTAAAAGTTTTACGGCACTTGCAGCACAATAAGGCATATACGTGCCGAAGATTAGAGGTTTTACAAGAGAGTAACAAACACATAAAAGAAGGAGAAGAGATCAGGACAAAGTAGATGCTTGATGGGAAAGAAGGAGCAGGCTACACCAGAACACCCGCCAACAAATCACTCTTTAAAAAAAAATATATCACTGACCTGTAGTACAAGAAAACCACTTTGTCCCGTAGGATAATGTTCAGTCGGGACTCTGTGGATCCATCCAGAAGGTCGTAGGCCACCGGCGACAGGTCACTGGCCAGGCGTTGCTGGAGAGGTCCGGTGAACTGGAGAAGAAGTTGGTACACGGACGATTCCTGGAACGCGGGTGTGGGAGGGGGGGGGGGCACGGAGGGGGGGGGGGGGACAGAGCATGAGAAGACACGGTCACGAAAGGGAGGAGTTTGCTTTCTGCAAGTTGAACAAACAATAAGAGACAAGAGGATATCAGCGTATCGACCTGCCGTGTGATGATAGATTAAGCAGGCTTGAAGATCAGTCTGAGAACAAGACCGTGCTTAACCCTGTCCGTGCGTCGTGTTTTAGTTTTACTATCGTATCCACACGACGTGGGGAACTCAGTGCCACCACTTTCCAAAGAGGAAATTTACTCGTTAATCCGATCCGTCCGCTTAACATAGCAGTCTGTCAATATGATTTTTTAGAAATACTGAAAGTTTCAAAGAGATCTTCGCACTAGAATTAGTATTCTACAATTTTAATGTGAAGAATACAACCCTTGGGGTACAGAATGACCCCAGGCGAACGAGGGTTAAGTCTAAATTCTCAAGTTTTCGGTTGTTGCTGCCTATAGAGATGACTCTCCTGATCCTCAGAATGTACACACGACACTGCATGGTTAGTGATGGCGAGAGAAGGGAGAGAGAAGGCAAATGATTGTGCAGAAATTGCAAGTTTGAATCTGGGGGGGGGGGGGGGGGAGGGGGTGTTGTTTATATACATTTTGCAAAAAATTAATGGAGATAGATTTAGTCTTGTTTCCAGGTCTTCAAATTCAATTGTGTATGTTCTAGCTTTTCGTTCGTTTTGCTGTTGTGTAAAGTAAACTAATGTTAATGATACAATGAGTGGGTGTAATGAACAACAGGAGGGACTGTAACTGTGGATAGATAGATAGATAGATAGATAGATAGATAGATAGATAGATAGATAGATAGATGAAAATAGAATTAAAGATAATCACAAACTTACGGCAATCAGAAACGTTTCAGATGGGGAAACGATAAGGAAAATAGACAAGTTTTATAATCTGTGTGTTTGTCTGTGAGTATATCTGTCATTTCTCTCTATGTAATGGACGCTGATGGCCTGACCTACCCCGGGGGCTACCATCTTGTAGTCTGTTCTCTCCACGAGGTCTTTGGTCGAGATTATGGGGGCCTGGCTGCGGGTTCCCACTAGGTCAGCGGTCAGTGAACCGGTGACTGCAGCCATGAAAATGACCACAGTCAGACCCCAGAAAAACAGCAGAATACGCAGCGACATCTGTTGGGGTCTGGGTAAGCAGCTTTTGGATATCAAAGTCAGGAGATGGCCACAGATGAGACCTAAATACGAACAACTTTCTCCGTTTTCTGCAAATAGCACATCACCATCTCTGGACTCTGCCCTCGGTTGTGCAAGCCCAGTTTGGTTGCTCCTTTCAGGAACGTGTGGTGGCGTGTGAAATATGCGGTCTCCTGAGTTATGTGTGTTGCAGGTGCCATCTTTCTTCAAGGAAAGTAAACGGTTGGGGCCAATGGTTCGAACCCAGACCCTTTCTATAAGAGAGTAGAGCGTTGACGTACCTAGGGCGGCTAGAATCACGCTGACGGCCACCAAACTTTTGAGATGGATTAGGAACAGAGGTATAGTTTTGTCAGTTTCTTCTCGGTAATTGTATACACCGGAGACAGAGTCGAACGTCACTGGCGTGGACACGACGCCATTACTGACAACTGACGTTGTCTGTGAGTACAGAGACAAACCCAGGCTGTACTCACCCTTGCTCACCAAGTCTCGGAAATCTTCCCATGAGACTTCTTGGATTCCCGGTCGGGGGTGGATGAGGTATGAAAAGTTTGCGCTCTCAGCAAGCGCGTCTAAAACATCTACAAGAAATCCTTGGTATTGGAAGATTCCCGTTTCTTCATCCATTTTTCGCACAGTAAAATCTAAAGGAAACTCTTTAGCTAGGATTTGTAATTCTCTTCCATTCATTCCGTATCGTCTGTTTGGAAACAACTTACACGACGCTACTTCTTTCTCACTTGAAAAGTCCACTTTAGAAGGACAACTTATTCTGGAGTTGTCTGAAGTTACATGTGCATGCCACATAAAAGTATATATCTTTTCCTGTTCTTTGTTCCCATAAGCAATAAAAAACGCCACGTTATCGAAAACCGAATGTTTCTGGTACGTCAGCAATCTTTGTTCTTCTGTGCGTGACGTCAGTGCAAAAAGCCAAAAAAGTCTGTGCGGCAGCATGGAGGTTGTATTCATCCGGTCATGGAGCAACTGTGCGTGGAACATCATCACTTCCGGTTTGACCGAAACTACAACAAAATTGACGTAACTCTCAGCGACAATGAGCTTCTCCATCAGCTGTAAAACTTGCACCTCTGGCAAGTCGTCCACTCCCGATACCCACATCACTTGGAAGTTCCTGTCACTGAGGGATGTAAACAAAATGTCGCACAGCGCCAAGTGGTGAGAAGAACCACACAACAGAACAGGGTCGCTCCATTCACACATCGTCAGCTGATCCAGAACCTGCTCACTCACAATGTCTGACATGGTCATAGCGTGCCCTTTGCCCCACTGTGACCCCTTGACTCCCTCGTGGCGTTGGCAAGATACTGAAAAAGTTAGGGCCCCGACTAGGAAGACATACCAAAAGCAGAGAATTATGGGACGAACTTTGGTGACTTCCTTTCTCGTCCTGCGTCTGCAGAAGCCAGATTTGGAGAAAACACTGGTCATGTCTGCAGCGAGACTCCTGAAGAAACAGGTCAAGGCTGGTACAGAAGGGGCTGATCGAAATGAGAACACGTTGAAAATGTTCAAACCTGTTACTTAAGAAAATGTATGTAATTTCTAATGCATGTCGGTCATTTACGAGGCCGGCTGAGAGGGATACAACATCTTGGTAGAAGAACTGAGATATTCGATAACAATTTCTGCTCACTTGGTAATTGAACTCGGGTCTCCTGCGTACAACAATGAAATGCTTAACCGTTACGCCACATATAGAAATGGAAATAGAAGGGATGCTCAAAGAGAGAACATGAGAAAGGAGTTCGAATCTGCTAGAGCATTGAACTTTGGTACAGAATAATATGTCGAACATTCCGACCGTTATCGACAGACGCACACACAAAAAACCACAAACAGTGAAATAAATGCATGACGTGAGCAGTATCAAGCCACACGAGTGATTCCTCGCCAGCAGACTCGAGTTATTTGTTTAAGAAGGTCATCATTAAAAAAAAAAATCGAAATAAAAAATATAAAAAAAACTCAATGATTTCTAATTCTTGTTAATCTGAAACAATTTTTTTTTATTATTCAACTGAAATCTTTTGTTTCTGGATGACATTCGTAACTGTGGAATATTTCAGCAGTTGTGTGTGTTTTGAGCAATGCAGTAGAACTATTTATGATTCATTAAGCATTCGTCGAAACTCGGTACGGTTTTAATGCCCTGACAAATCAGGTGCACTTTTATGTTAATACAAGGTCCATTGTCAAGAAGTTAGCAAATATGTTTTTCACCCTGTACCCGCACACAACGACATGACTTCTATTTTCGTAGGCTCTTGATTCCAGAACAGGCCTTTTTCTTCTCTGGTCCTTTCCTATGGGAAGTGATATTGGGCATAGTGAGAATTGGTTGGCTACATTTTGAACTCAGTCAATGTTGAATGAAAAAAATACGGGTGTGTTTATCTCTCCGGGGGGGGAGGTGGTTTTTGTCTCGTTTTGCATTATTTGTTATTATTCATTTGCTGGTTTATTTGTTTGTTTTGTTCTGGGGTTTTTTTATTTGCCTGTCTATCTATTTTTTTAAAAAATGTTTTTTGCTTGGTGGTTTGTCTTTATTCGTTTACCATTTACTTTTGTTAGTTGTTTTAAGACAGTAAAATGGGGTGAGACATGGCGGAGAATCGAGTCGACGTGAAGTGAGGGTAGGCCAATAGTGATGGGCAGGGTATTGCCTACCCTTTACTTTGGCACGTGTTTGTCGTCCTGCATCAAAACAAATTTATTGCAGAGTGCGTGAACCCTTGCCAAAAGTTAAGCATAACGACAAAAGGAAAAGAGAAGAGAGGAAACACAGAATATATCACGCAAGAAAAACACAGTATGTTTGACATGATGAAGATTAGGGAGAGAAGTATAGATAGATAGATAGACAGATAGACAGATAGACAGATAGATAGATAGATAGATAGATAGATAGATAGATAGATAGATAGATAGATAGA
>NW_004797485.1:874230-878437 GCF_000002075.1 Aplysia californica | reverse complement strand
ACACACACACACACATGCATGCGTACACACACAGGCGTACAGTCATATGCATCATATATTAAATGAGCAGCAATATAGATCTAACAATAATTATCTTAAGCTAGATATATACTCAATATTATTTTGATGCATGCTTAAATGTCACCAATGTGTAGTTACAAGCCAATGAAAGCCTTCCTCTCAGTTAGTTGCACCTATGTCTTTACCGCTAGGTATTTTTTGTCTGTCCTTTTTATCGTAGAATCATCCACAATATTCATGATTTTCTCATTTTATATAGAGAAAGGCATTTGTTCCCTTCCCTAAAGTATTTCAGTCTGTTATAACATTTCCTCTCATTATTATATATGTAAAAAAAAGAGTTAATCCTGCTTTGAGCGTTGGGAAGGGCCTTGAACAAGAATTTCGATTGTCAAGAACCAATCTGGGGGTCATGACTCGTAATACTATGAACGTGAAAAACAAAAACTATTGCTCAAACTCGAAGTAGAGCAATAACTTAAATGGCTCAAGTAGACCCATGCAGTGAGAGTGTTGAAAGAACTGTGGGAGAGCAACATGCAGTGACACTAAAAATCTGCCAGTCTTGAACAGAAAGCAACAATATTGTTATAATTTACTATCACTCACCAACACAAAGAAACGCGAACCCTTTAGTTCAGTAACACGGCTTACAAGACATGAAGGATCCCGATTCCACACACGGCCTGCACCAGCGCGCTCTTTGCAGAGAGCCCTAAACCTAATCAATATTATGAAATGTGTTTCCAAGTTTTTGTCCTCAGATGTTGCCCCCCCCCCCCTTTCCCCCGAGTGTATCTTTTTTAAAAAATCAATAATGCTCTGCCCATTCCGTAGTCCTATACTTCGCAATGCTCGGACTTTGAATGAACTTAGGCGACCCCAACAAACGTTGATGATCACACGATGCGTGATGCGAAGCTCGCAGGTTCTCTGACCGGTCACGATAGCGAGCCCGACAATCTAAAAATCGGACAACGCTTGTATTTTCTTTTCTATTTTTCCCCCCACAAGTGACAGCACAGACACGAATCCGAGTACTGATTAAATTTTATTTGCACGGCGACACAGCGTTTATACTGCACAACCTGCTTGCCATTTGTGTTGCGTTATCAGTCTATCGCTGGCAAATTTCTGGGTGCTGACGAAAGCGAAAGTAGATCTTGATTTTCCCGATCGACACTCGGTGTCGCATACACTTCCACCTGCCGCCATAGCTGCCTTTTCGCGTGAAACATACTCTCGGACGGGGAAAGGATGAACGAGAAAAAAGTGAAGAGTTGATAGTTCAAGATCCAAGATAACAGGAGAAGGAAATGTTATTACGAGTTCTGTCCCAGACATTTTCCAGACAAAACGATGACCACGGAACAGTTGGGTCGGCAGTGTCAAAGATACCTTAAAAAGGCACAAGAATAAGATTTTGACGACCCAAAAAGCCACACACAAGCATAACCCACGTTCTAAAATCACGTCTCCCTTCGACTTTTCGTGGTTCAAGAAGAGGACAGAAAAAGTAGGTGAAAGTAAATCCCCAGATTTAACCAGAAAATAGCCATGAAAAAAAAAATGTCTTGATTGAGATAAAACTTTAATAGACTGCTAACTGAACGTTCACTTTGTTGATCAATGCAGGCACAATGGATAGCTATTAAGCATTTCCCTATCATAAGGTCCGTGGAAGTTACCAACAGGCTTAGCTCCTGTGATGTCATTTGACATTATCTTGACTGGAACGTTTCAACAATGTTCGTAAACAAAACGTTATCAACACCAGGAACTACTCTTCAGTCCAGCATCGTAAAAATAATCGTAATAATGAAACCTATAATAATACTAATACTAATAATAATACTACTACTACTACTACTACTACTACTAATAATAATAATAATAATAATAATAATAATAATAATAATAATATTAATAATAATAATAATAATACTAATAATAATAAAAATAATAATAATAATAATAATAATAATAATAATAATAATAATAATAATAATAATAATAATAATAATATATAAAATAAAACGGGGACATTAATAGACAGACATGACAGTTGATAGCTGAGCACAGCAAGTGACTATATCCGCTTTTGGTTGACTGATGATGGGTAAAGAGATTTTAAGCCGATACTTTACCTCTGAAAGAATCTAAGCCGTAGCTTAATTCCGTATCAAGAAATGTTGCAGCTAGAGAAGTCAATATCGTCAAAATTTCAAACTCGTTTTTCTCAAATCTGTGAAAAATGGATAAAGTCACTTTTTCTTGCGCTCAGCCGTATACAGTGGAACCTGCCATGACGGCCACCTGTATAATACGGCCACCTGTATAATACGGTCACCTGTACAAACGGCCACTTTCCATTTCCCCATTGGGTTTTTTCTATATAACTTAACTGTGTAAAACGGGCACCTGTCCAACGCGGCCGCTGCCACCTTATTTTATCAACCCACGGTATCAGATTTACCTGCCTCGGACGGCCAGGCGTGGTCACTCATTGCCCGACGTTTGTCAAAAATTTTGAATCGCCCCTCAAGCTGTGGACGGGCCGTCATAATTCATTCACCTGTTGTTATTGTCAGTCCCTCCAATGACTGTTTACCCAAGATGACCAGTAGGTAGGCCTAACAATAAATTTTCAAGACTAAGAGCTGGTGAGGGAAGCGTGTGATCCGTCATAACGTATAAGCCCCACCCACAACTCATGCATTAATCGTGTGAGAGGTGACTGGCCACTGTTTGGTTTACCTAATCTGTAACAAAGTAACAATGGACGTTGATGTGAACTTGTGACAAAAGCGAAGCTCGTTCTCCGAGCGGTGGCTACCCGTATGGTTGTTTTACCATGACACTCGGTCGTCATCGTGCACAAAATCAGCAAGAAAAAGAAAGCTTGCAAAAAACAACCAACCAAACAACCAACCAAACAACCAACAAAAAACCTTCTTACACCAACCATCCCTATTTTTCAAAAGAAAGCAAAAACGCTTTTGCATTCGCCTTACAGTAGTGCTAAGTTTGATATCAGCCCAGTTTGGACCACAGCCAGAAGGGAATGGTTTGTTTTTTGTTTTTCTCTTTTTTTTTTTGGTCCCGTGTCCTGATTTTGGTGCCGATATTTGTAGGTTACGTAAATTGTATAGATATTGGGCAAATTGGTATGTTTTCTAGAAGAAAAAAAAACCGAAACAAGAATAAGGGGAATCGTTTAGGGGAAGATGATGATGATGATGATGATGATGATGATGAATGTGATCATGATGATGATTATTTATGGTGACGACGATGATGCTCTAATGTTGGAAATAATGTGCATATTAGTCAGAGTGTTACGTGTGTTTCAATTTTTTATTTTTTTTGGTGCTTACTCTAGATCCCCACCAGGCTGTCCTGGGGGATGGAGGGTTGCCAGAAACAACCCTAATTCCCAACTCCTCGCATAGAGTGACCAAAAATTTGGAACTAATTCGTCATCTTCATCCCTGGCATTTAATAAAAGTATGCCGAAAAATCACATGGGGGCCACTTCTAAGTGATGACATATTTTTTAGTGTGTTTGTTTCCCTACGTCTATGCTATCATATTTTCAAAACACGGGAACGAAACAAAAGTGGCATTTAATGGAGACTGGAAACCTTTCCTTTAGCTCTTAGCCCACAATTGTCTGAGACTACTTTCACTCTCATAAATATCTATGGTATGTCTTACTTTTCCATACTTATATTTAGACACAGTTAATTTTTGCGATTGCAATAGCTGCATTCGTTAACCCCCATTCCCGATGATCTACGTCAATTCCCTTCTCATTCCCAAGTAAAACAATCTTCTCATAAATTGTTGATGTATTTAAGGGAAGTTTGAAAAAGAGGGAGTGATTGGGATTTAAATAATGAGACCAGAGATTTGCGATGCTCAAGGATAGATAACAAGGCTAAAACAGCACCTGGACATGGTTGGCTGGTGCCCCTATAAATAACTTATTTTTGGTCAAATGTGGATGGTGGGGGACTGTCACCAGGGAGTCCAGCTGTCTGTCTGTCTGTCTTCTCCGTCTCTCTCTCTCTCTCTCTCTCTCTCTCTCTCTCTCTCTCTCTCTCTCTCTCTCTCTCTCTCTCTCTCTCTCTCTCTCTCAAACTCTCTTTCTCGGACCGGACGGAGCGAAGGGAGAGGACACTCC
>NW_004797485.1:858701-873106 GCF_000002075.1 Aplysia californica | reverse complement strand
CCCCCCCCCCCAAGTGAAGAAATGATATCAATAGGTGGAAATTAGACCTGACCTTTTCATAGAAACTCTTGTTTGTCAAGTGGTTACAAATGGTATGTTTTCTTCATTTTGATCATTCCTGCCTAAGATGACCACCTGTGTTATACGGCCACTTTTCTCTATGACAATGGGTAGCCGTTTTACACAAGTTCCACTGTAGTAAGATATGAGACTGTATGCAAATATTACAAAGGTGGCGTCGGTAGCATTGTGGTTAGGCTATCAGACTCGTGATTGGGAGATTACAGATTCGGGGGTTCGGGGCCCGACGTTGTGTCCTTGAAAAAGGCACTTAACACGAATTTTCCTCGTAGCTTAGTCCTTTCCGAGATGGACGTTAAACTCGGAGCCCTGCCTCTTAAATAACTTAACAGTGTTTATTGGGCCGTTAAATCTATACCATTTCACCATTTTCACTAAATGTACGAAACATAGTAAATTGATTTTCTGGAAAAGATATAAATAAAATTATTTCCCTTGTTTAACAGAGACAGTTATTCTTACTTCCAAAGAAAATATTCCGAAGATCTAATATTGTATTTCAAAAGTGATTTCTGCTGACACTTGACCTGAAAGACGAAAACTAACAATTTGGAATTAACACACCAGTTCCCGTTATAGTTGATAATTGTGGTCGCTAAGTCTTTTAATCGCTGATCTGTGATTATTATTGAGTGATTTCAACCAACAAACTCACCAAGACAATACATTATCAAATCAACTTTTATTCTTTACTCCAGTCTTACACACTAGAGTATGTTTCAAATTTCGGCACGAATCACAACTTAATTTTTCTTTCACTTTCAGTTTTTCCTTCCGTTGATTCCGATAGATGTCGGGGGAAGAAACAAAAATACAATGTTCTGTCAGCTGTGAGTCAAGTGGCTTGATGGAGGGTCAGGTCGTGAGCTCTGATGGTGTCCTTTACAGAGTCGATCCAGGGTCGTTTTGGTCTCCCTACTGTTCATAACACAGGACTGGTATTTTTATTGATTAATGTTTAATTCTTATGTTATTTTTAAAAATCTATTTCTTTCCGGGGGTGGGGGGGGGGGCAGTGACGGAGGAGAGGGGAGCATCAATCAACCTACGGCTGGCGTAATTGGCTTAGCTACGTACGCTTTACACACGGCGTTTTGGCTGAGATAAGGGTTCTTGGTACAAGCGCCCAACAACTGGCTACAGTCGCAGTTGGAGGTGAGCAGCGAGCTGTCACTTTTGCACGTGTCCACGAGCGTCTTCAGATTGTCCCCGAGAAAACCGGCCACTGGGATCTTGATGTCGGTGTTGGTCCGGTAAAAGGCGTACTTGACGGGGCATGTGGGGTCCTTACTTTTGGGCACGGCGGCCCAACGATTGAGGGCGTATTCCTTGGACAGGAGAAGTCCCTGCTCCCAGCGGTTTTTCCACTCGACCAGAGTGATGCAGCCGTCTTTGTTGGTGTCGTAGTTGTTTTTAAAGTCGTTGAAGATCTCCGGGCCCGTGACGAAAGAGTCGTTGTTGGCATCGTTGATGGCCATGTTGACTCGGAATCTTTGCCCCAGAGTGCCCTTCCCAGTGCACACGTCACCCCAGGCAGGGGAGGTAAGAGCCACGAAGACGAGGATGGCGTAAAACAACTGCGGGTATAGAAGAAAAAAACACAAACTAAAATGTATTTCGATACAACAGCTGCTTTGCTATCGCATTCAGAGATATGAGATCGATTCTCAACCTGGTCGGGAGTGGGGATTTCATCGAGTATCTTGGTCTTTCTGCTAGGATCATGTTTCCCTCCCTCTCAGCCCTGATTGGCCTGATAGACAGGGTTAAAATTCCCGCCTCTAAAATGGTCTAAACTATGTGGATGGGGGCGTCAAAACACTGGACAAAGTTTTGCTACTATCTCCAGAGTCAGCCCTACAAAGAAATGATGACAACCCTGACCAAAATCGTGGAACAAGTAGTCGATTTGGCTACTGCTCCAAAGGTACAAGCTACTTTTAGGGTATACAAGAATGTCAAAGTTTTCCTGCTTGTTTTGGGAGACAAGACACTTTCATGTTATTTCAAGTTTTCTTATATTCCATTCTTTCTCAATAGAACTGACTTTTCCTTTCTTCTTTGAGCAGTCATTTCTTTCTCTAGTTCTCTGTAGAAGATAATTTTTCCTTTCTCTAGTTCTCTATAGAACATAATTTTCACATTCTCTATAGAACAGTCTATTTCTTTATATTATTATATAGAACAGACAATTCCTTTCTTTCCTAGAGCAGTCTTCCTTTTCCCAAAAGAACAAACTTTTTATCTCTCCAGAACACACTTTTCCTTTCATTGTTTTTCCATAGAGCAGATTTTTTCTTTCTCTTTAGAACAAACATCCACTCAGTTCTCCTAGGAGAGCTTGAAGATCTCTAGAAACGCTGAAGACATCTACAACTTCTATCTGTACTCACCATGATTGTGGCAACTCTTGTGTAGAATATCAAAACCCAAACAACTCCTGCTCCTTTTATACCTGGAAGTTTACTTGTTTTTAGGTCACGGACAACCTGTAGTGGCATTTCCAAGACATCAAAACTAGGACAAAATCTCGGACGAAAAAAAAAAGTGAAGAGTTGATAGTTCACGATCTAAGATAACAGGGGAATGCCATGTTATTACGAGGTCTGTCCTAGAAATCTTCCAGGCAAAACGATGGCCACGGATAATAATAATGGTATTGACATTATAGTTTTAATTGTTACAAAAAAAACCCACAGTGTTCATAGGTTATATTAAACTGAAAAAGAGGCCTGTGCGTCCCTGCACAAGATAGCTACCAATGTATACTTTCTTAGTGAGTGGCTGGTGGGTGCTCTGGCGTGGTGTCTTCCTTCTTTCTTACTAAACATCAATCGTCCGTATCTCCCCTCCACCGTTGTTTTAAATAGAGTATAATATAATGTTTTATCTTTTGTTAAATAATAATATTATATACTTTTTTGTAAGTAACATCTTCAATCTTGGGCACTTATAATACCTTTTTGTTTCTTGCAAATGCCGTACAACTCTTTTTAAAACGAAACTGAGTCGTGTTTCTGCACTTCAGAACATGCCTCCGCTTTATGCAGAGCTTTAGTATGACACAACATCAGAGCAACAAACAGTTCTCTCGGTACAGCTGTGTGCCAGACCAACCTCTGAGAATCACCACAGCTGTGTCTGTTCTGGGCTCGGGTTCCCCAACAAACGACTCTGACACCAAAACAGAATGAAAATAAAACGAGGGCGTTCAGGCACAGAAAACGAAGAAGGACACTAGTAAAAGTGTGAAACCGTGGGAACGCAAACACCAAACGGACAAGGGTGTGTCATTGTTTGGTACAGTTTTGTTCCTTTCCTTTTCGTGTTTGTTTATATTTTTATATTTGTGTTTTTCGAGCTATTAATAGACAAAGACCCAGATACGTTTAAAAGAGAAGACAGATACATTTTCCTTTTTCGAGATAATAATAGAGAAAGACCCAGATATTGTTTATCCGGCCCCAGAGCTTGGACACGCTTTCCCTTGTCTGACCTTCACCTTAAGCTAGTTTGCATTCTGAGAATTAAAGTTGAATATTTTACTATTACTGAGCTTTGAGCAAAGTTTCAACAACGACACAGACCACCATCTGTGGTGTAGTGATTAGGCGCTTCGCTGTCGCACACAGGAGACCTTAGTTTTATAAATTTGGTTTTTGTACGGTTTTACGGAGCTCACAACTGCATAAGGCCATAAGGAATGACGTGTCTTTTTCTGCATGGCACTGTCTTGTAATATCTCTAACCTTCGGAACTTACGTGACCTAAGTGTGTTGCTAGTGCCGTAAAACTAAAGAATACATATTTCTCCAAACGTGAACAGACCCCCGAAGAGCCTGAACATAACCTCCTCTTAGAGAACCCTGAGACAGGAAACACACAACACACACACACACACACACACACACACACACACACACACACTCACACACACTCACAAACACACACACACACACACACACACACACACACACACACACACACACACACATCCTCCAGCAGTGAAGGATAAAGATGAATGAGAAGTGCACATGTTTTCATCCCACATCTTTGTTTCACTTCCGTACCGGTACCTGTTTTCGTCACCCTGTCTTCTTCAGTCACGATTTCTTTCGTTTTCGTCCATCCTTTTGCAATAATATTCAACATTTTCTCTTTCAATTGTAATTTTGAAATCGGCGTGGCCATTTCAGTAACCTTCAAGTTATAGAATGAATGTGGGATGAAAACAATCCAAGTTCCAATCTTGGTGGGACTGCGATTATTTTTTAAAAAATTTAAAAATTCATGTTCTGTTGAAAAGTCGATGGTATCTTCTTCATGTATGTATCTTTAAAAGGATTTGAAAATATCTTTGACGTTTGCTTTGTTCTACTTTACACCAATATAGGATTCAATTCATTCATTTATTCATTCTTTCATTTATTCATTCATTCATTCATTCGGATATTGCGCTACCTTTAAATTACAAAGTTCCATCCTACAATTTTGGGTTTTTTAAAGTCATTAAGACAATAAGGTCAGAAATTAAATCTTGTATCTGCTCTGTTAAAATCGTCAGATTGTTCAGGGTCGTTGTCAAGCTATTGAAAGAATTACATTCTAAAAAGCCGGATATGTTGTGAAACTGAAAATCTTTGGTGTCGGATATGTCAAAACTAGGTACTGAGCAAAAAGAACTTTGTATTTATAGGGTAGCAATATTGCAAATATGGCGAAATTCTGTTCATTGTGACTATATTGAACCATAAAGGGAACGTCCAGCTAACTGCCTGTTCAAGTGGTATTTCAATCAAGACACAATTGGTTCTTTTATGGCTATTATCTTTTTAATTCTGAGATTTTACTTTCAATTACTTCTTCTGTCCTCTTCTTATACCACGACGTGTCGAAGGGAAAAATAATTTTAGAACGTAGGTCATTTCTGTTTGTTGCTTTTTCAAACATCATAATACTAGCATTGTGACTTTTGAGGGACTCTTTGACTCCACTGACCTATCTTTTCCTTGTCCTAGTTTTTCTCCTGAAAGAATTCTGGGCCAGCTCTCGAATAACATCTCCAATTATCTTGGATCGTGAACTATCAACTCTTCACTTTTTTCCGTCACAGCTTCGTCCTACTTTTTACATGTCTTGAAAATGGAACTACAGATTGTCTGTGACCTAAAAATAAGTAAACATCCAGGTATAAAAGGAGCTGGAGTTGTCTGGGTTTGCATATTCTACACAAGAGTAGCCACAATCATGGTGAGTACAAACAGAAGTTGTAGATATCTTCAGCGTTTCTAGAGATCTTCCAGCTATCTCCTTGGAGAGGATATTTGTTCTATAAATATAAAGGGAAAAATTTGCTCTATAGAGAAATAGAGAAACGAAAAGTTTGTTCTTTGAGAAAAAAAAGTCTCTTCTGGAGGAGAAAGGAAGTATCTGTTCTATATATAAAGAAATTGGTTGTTCTACCTGTATAGAAAATGTGAAAAATTATGTTCTATTGAGGACAAAAAAGTCTTTTCTATAGAAAAAGGGCAAATCTGTTCTGTAGAGAAAAGGACAAGGGAGTTCTACAAACGTATGTTTTAAGAAAGTCTTTGGTTAGTTTCATGTCGAAGTTGGAAGTTTTTAAACAGCTGTTACATCAGAATACTTTTTAGTGTGGTTTTTTTTCTTCGTCTCTACCAGCAGTTGTCTTACGCCATCCTCGTCTTCGTGGCTCTTACCTCCCCTGCCTGGGGTGACGTGTGCACTGGGAAGGGCACCCTGGGTCAAAGATTCCGAGTCAACATGGCCATCAACGATGCCAACAACGACTCTTTCGTCACGGGCCCGGAGATCTTCAACGACTTCAAAAACAACTACGACACCAACAAAGACGGCTGCATCACTCTGGTCGAGTGGAAAAACCGCTGGGAGCAGGGACTTCTCCTGTCCAAGGAATACGCCCTCAATCGTTGGGCCGCCGTGCCCAAAAGTAAGGACCCCACATGCCCCGTCAAGTACGCCTTTTACCGGACCAACACCGACATTAAGATCCCAGTGGCCGGTTTTCTCGGGGACAATCTGAAGACACTCGTGGACACGTGCAAAAGTGACAGCTCGCTGCTCACCTCCAACTGCGACTGTAGCCAGTTGTTGGGCGCTTGTACCAAGAACCCTTATCTCAGCCAAAACGCCGTGTGTAAAGCGTACGTAGCTAAGCCAATTACGCCAGCCGTAGGTTGATTGATGCTCCCCTCTCCTCCGTCACTGCCCCCCCCCACCCCCGGAAAGAAATAGATTTTAAAAATAACATAAGAAAAACATTAATGAATAACAATACCAGTCCTGTGTTATGAACAGTATGGAGACCAAGACGGCCCTGGATCGACCCTGTAAAGGACACCACCAGAGCCCACGACCTGACCCTTCATCAAGCCACTTGACTCACAGCTGACAGAACATTGTATTTTTATTTCTTCCCGCGACATCTATCGGAATCAACAGATGGAAAAACTAAAAGTAAAATTAAGTCGTGATTCGTGCCGAAATTTGAAACATACTCCAGTGTGAAAGACTGGAGTAAAGAATAAAAGTTGATTTGATAAGGTTTTGTCTTGTTGAGTTTGTTGTTTGAAATCACACAATAATAATTACTGGTCAGCGATTAAAAGACCACAATTATCAACTATAACGGGAACTGGTGTGTTAATTCCAAATTGTTAGTTTCCGTCTTTCAGGTCAGGTTTTTGCAGAATTCACAGTTGAAATACAATATTAGATCTTCGGAACATTTTCATTGGAAGTAAGAATAGCTGTCTCTGTTAATTAAACAAGGAAAATAATTTTATTTATTATATCATTTCCAGAAAATCAATTTACAACGTTTCTTATATTTCGTGAATACGGTGAAATGGTATAGGATTAATGGCCCTATAAGCACTGTTAATTTATTTAAGAGACGGGCCTCCGAGTTTAACGTCCATCTCTGAAAGGACTAAGCTAAGTGGAAAATTCAAGGACACAACGTCGGACCGACCTGAGGCTCGAACCCCTGAAACTGTAATCTCATCATTTTAAGTCCGGAAGCTACTGACACCACCTTTGTTACAGTTGTATACAGTCTAATATCACATTTTTCAAAGACATGCTATTTTACATTAATTTTAGACTTTTTTCATTTCTGTAGTGTATTTGAGAAATAATAAGTTTGCTAAAAAAAAATAATGTAGGTTAAATTCAGAAGACTTTGCAAAAGAAAATGTTTATTAGTCACTTTTTTTTATTGTAAAACGAAAGGTTGATGAAACCTCTAAGGCAGGTAATTATTTGGTGACCATTTATTAAAGTTAATGTGAGTTGTTTCCCCTGTTTAGTTTTTTTTTCATTTCGTGAATTATTTCTAAGGTTTAGTGTCCATCCATAGTGTGTTCAGATGGGTTTTTTTAGTGAGTGTAATGCTGCAGTGCCTTGACTGAAAAAGCAATTTCCAAGCATTGGTGGTACCAATTAAGTTGAAAGAGGGCATTTTAGTTGGACCCGACATTATAGGAGTCATATTTGGTGACACATTTGAAGGAATATGACTTTGCTTGAGAAAAAGTCCTGGTCAGACTTTACAGATCTGTGTCAAAACTTTCTTGTGTGTCACAAGAGTGAAGACGACAATGCCTAAGCGAAAGAACTGACTGTGTATGACGTCACGCGCATTCGGTAATTGCTTAAATCTCTTTTTGGGAGGAGTTTATGGGGGGGGGGGGGGTAACATAAACTATCGCACTTACAATCCGACATGACACAAACAGTCTTTAAAAATCGTTTTTATCGGTTTTATTAAAATTCAAACACAACTTTTGACAGAAATATGGGGAACTAGTCAAATTATCTAGATGTGTCCATAGCTCAGTTTGCCCCCAAAATGACTGAAGCAATCGCCGATTGAGAGTGAAAAAGAATTTCTCGGAGCAAGGATGTCGGTGAAAATTCATTTCCTTAACAACCGCCTTGGCCTCTTCCCGGCAGACTTGGGTGGTGTCTGGGGTAAGCAACGTGAAAGATTCCATCAGGGTGTCATGGAAATGGAAAAAATAAAATAACAAGAGAAGTGGAACTCATAGGTCAATTGGTTTCAGTTGAACGCTCAGAAGAGACTTTGGCTGACATAAGTGCAAAAAAAAGAACCTCTAAAGTGGCCCGTGTCTTTGTTTCGCTCCCAAGTTTTCACATTATTATTTTTAAAGATGTTATGTCATAATGAACTGTATTTCACAGAATCCAATTGTATTCTTGATACTCATATGCGAGTGTGATTTTAAAGTTATATGTTTAATACGTGAAGTGAATCAAATGGAAAAGAAAACTGCGGCGAATCTTATTATTATGGAGCTAAGCCCGTTTGTGTGGTCAGTATATATTTTTTACACTGGTGCCCAATAATCTATAAAAAATATGATTCAGTAAAAAATTGTCACAAAGGGTTACGCGAGCATATTTTTAAAGTTCAAAAGCTACCTTTTTATTTTCAGGATTGATGGTTTTTCCTGTAAATTGAGGCTCTCGGCAGTTTTGACTGCCATTAGCCATTTCATATTTTACTGGGACTACTTCCGTTTCGTTTTGTGCTTCGTCGCGAGTGTAAGACAGCTGCTTCTACTATTTCCAGATCTAGAATCTCGTTATCCGACTCTGTTTAGATGTGTGCTTCATAATGTCGTTGAATACTTCTAACCAAACTCCATTGTATTGACTTTTTCTAGATTTGGTGTAGTTATGTCCCCAACACGTTGAGTTTGTTTAAATCCACAAAATGTTTACTTCGTTGTATTGGCGTTTTCAAAGTTTGGCGCGTATTTGGTGCGTAGTTTTTAATAGAGCAAGACTGTAGTTCTAGATAATGTAGATCTCTCCATATCCTAGATAGATTTAGAGCACAGAATTCAAGACTGATTTGGAGAAGTTAGCAAGAACAGAAGTGCGCTTTTTGCCTTGTCGTGTTTTTGTGTTTCACACCGTTCTACTTCGTGTTTACAAAACTGCTTCTACTGTTTCCAGATCAAGAATCTCGATATCTGACTCTCTTTGGATGTGTGCTTCGCAGTGTCGATGGGGACTTCAGGTCAAACTTCGTTATTTCGACTTTTTCTAGATATATTTGGTGTATTGATGTCCCCATCATGTTAAGTTTGTTTAACCATTTAAGACCAAGGTCTCAAAAATTAACTGATTTCACCTAGAAAATGTGACCGTGCATTCAACTGAAAAAACCATAACACTTGGAGTATTTCCATTAAAAAAAAAAATATTCAGATTTTTAATTATGTCCTTTATAAAGGACACTGGGCATGAATGGCCCCAGTGTTTCTCCCAGTCAAATGTCCTCTATAAAGGACACTGGGCATTGGGTAGGCCTATTCCGAAGTCAAAGATCTCAGTAAACCAAAATTGAACCGTTCTAGGAAATTGTATCATAGAAAAATGTATGAATTGTATACATAATCATTCAAATTCAAACATGTCAAGCTGTTTTAGGCGATTTTTTTTAACATCCACGATATCCAAAAGATAGCAAGCATAAGTGTCAAATCTAGCATGAAATTGCTCAGCGCACCTCTGATGCAGTGGCACATTGCATGAACCTCACAGTGTGTTGGCCTTTTTCCCACAGAGACTGCATCGTCTTTGTTTGGGCTTTGGTTTTAAGTGGTGGCCTAGACCGCTATGGCGAATCTCTGGTGCTATCTTCCGGCGATTTGCTCGTTCTATTTAGCTTGCACAACTGGCAAAGGCTGCTTGAGCTCTCAATAGGCCAAGGTAGATCTGAGCCACAGATCTCTTGAAGGCCAGTTGATCCAAAGGCAGAGTGCCATGAGCCGGTGACAATCTGTACAGTAGCCACGCATTGTTGATGGCTACATCTGCCAGAAAGGCAAACAACAGCAATCATCACTTCTTTGATCGGATTGATATCCGATAGGTACCCACATTTTGGTCTAGGCGGTCAACACCACCTATGTTTGAATTGTACCTGTTGATTAGATATGGCCGATCAACCAGGATTTTTTTCTCCTTTGTTGACCACCAGGTAACACTGAACTGAGGCTGCGTCGCAGTTGCCTTCCTGGTAAATCGTTTGATGACTATGATTCTTACACATCGTCATTGACATCATCTTCGTCTTAATTCTGTTCATCTCCTGGTGGAGATATGTAGACATCGGCTGAGGCAATTTCAGTATTATCATCATCTTTCGATTGGCTGAGCACTTCATTCAATGTAAATGCCTTTGATCTTGGAAAAAATATAAAGAAACCAAAGTTTTTAAGAAGACACAGGATGTCTAAAGTACATATACACCCTGATATACCTAAACACCCACCTATACAAACAAACCTGCGAAAACCTTTATACCCACTTATACCGATACATCTACTTATTACATCTCAGTTGCTCACGTTTTCACCAACCTCAGAATGCGTAAGAATATGGTTTAACACTAGATTCCCATAAGGTGAGTGACAAAAAGGCAGCAAGACGCAATTATTAGGAGCAGAATAGATATTTATAGCCTATGCACCAAGGTATTATACACCCACGTATACCAAAAAAAAATCCCGCGTATAACTTTGCCATTACACTCACGTATATGTATACACCCAGAAACCTATAACACACCCACTCTTGGCTGACAACACCCTCCAACCCCCTCCCCGGGCAAAAAATCCCGAAAAGCGTGGGGTACAAACCGTGTTCTCTCTATGCACCCGCTCATACATATATACACCCATTCATACATATAGCACAAAGACCAGTGTCCTTTACAGAGGATGTTCAACTAGGAGAAACACTGGGGCCATTCGTTCCCAGTGTCCTTTAAAAAGGACACATGGATTTTTTAAAATATTTTCTGAAAAAATATCTATAGAATGATTACAGCAACTGCAAGTATGGGTGAGTGTAATATTTGTACGTATTTGCACAACTTTGTTTTAGATGTTTCAAAAGCATTTATTTTGTGAAATTACGGTCTTACCTTTTTGGTTGGGTGCCCTTTTCCGCCATTTTTTAATGAGAGGAGGGAAAATGTACACAGCAAAAAACAAAAAGTTGATAGGAAATTAGCGTGAAAGTAATACAAAAAAATAACCTCTTTTCCATCTGAGGAAACAAAATAGTAATGATTTGCTTGAATTAATGGCGTTGTGAAGTCGATTAAAAAAATGTCCTTTAAAAGGGACACTGATCGTCAATGGGTTAAATAATTAAACCCACAAAATGTTCACTTCGTTGTTTTGGCGTTTTCAAAATTTGGAGCGAATTTTCTGCTTAGCCTTTTATAGAGCAAGGTTCTAGATCTAGATCTCTATATCCTGGAATCTAGATGTAAATGTTCGTCAGGTATGCCAACCCACTAACTTACATTGCAGAAAGACAGCATTGCCATGTTGCTGAGAAATCCGGGCCCTACAAACGACCGCTGCAACGGGACTCGATATGTAGTTCCGCATCTTCATCAACATGCAATTGATGCTGTCGTTGTTTGCAGTCCAGTCCACCTGTCGGAAAGAGACTTTTCATCCCAAGGATTCCCCTCCTGCCTTCAGACAACATAATATTATTATTTCCCTTCCATATGCGACGGAAACAATTTCCGGTTAGACCTGCTTTTACAATGACTGCCAACAAAGCTCAGGGACAGACTTTAAAAAGAATAGGGATTTCGTTACTGGGCGATTAATTTTTCACATGGGCAATTATATTATGTCGCAATGAGTCGTACTTGGTCCAGGGCCTCTATTAGAAAACATACAAACAGACCTGCTGCCCAGCATGGACTTCCACATGGCGCATATACCAGCAATGTTGTCAACACAGAGGTCATACGGCAATGAATCGGGTACAAACATTTTATCTTGGGATTTCCTATCACAATATCACCTTTCGTATAACGGGTCTGTATCTTGCGCAATTAAAACCCCTGACTTGATAGTGAAACTATGAAATCAGATTCAGATTCCATTACTAAACTCCATATGAAAATCATATTCAGATGACTTAGACCAAAAGTTGGGTGAGATTTCAGGGGTTTTTGTTTAAATTAATAAAAGAGAACAAACAGAACAAGCAACAACAACAAAAACTTAAGACGTATCGTATTTGAAATCCGGACACCAGTTTCGGATTCTACTACTCAAATTCCATACCTAGAATATCTTGAGGTGTCATATCTGACTCAGTGGTTGACGTGTAATGACCCTCCATCCTTCACGATTACGAGCTGCCATTGCAAATGCTGTTATACATGGCAAGTCCATGTGTTAAAATATCAAACCATGTTACTCTTTGTCCACCCCTGGCTCTCCTGCCCAACATCCATCCTTCAAGCACCTCTTTCATAATGTTCTGGTGTCGTTTTAAGTGACCAAAACACGGTATATTTCCACATTTCATCTGATTTGGTTGACTTTTCCCCCTTCATTTTCTATCTGACCTGAAATTTTTCAACCGTGCTTCATTTCAACAATATCATTTCATTTCTTGCATGGGGTTCACACTCGTTTTCGTCCTACTCATTTTTGTCCAACATTGATTCGATTACATTAAATGTTTCTGCAATTGCCACTCCGATTTCAAAATGGGTTTTCAATGAGAAAATTCACATCGTGACACATATTACAAATGTAGCACGAAAACAGGTACATCGTGACTGAAGAAAGTGGGACGAAAACAGGTCGTGAAACAAAGATATGTGACAAAACAGGTGCACTGCTAGGGCCCTGTGTGCCCTGCACTGATGAAGGGTGTGTTTTATGTGTATGTATGTATGTGTATGTATGTATGTATGTATGTGTATAGTTTTGTGAGTGTGTTTGTTTGTGTGTGTATGTATGTGTGTGTGTATGTGTGTGTGTCTGTGTGTGTGTATGTGTGTGTGTATGTGTGTGTGTGTGTATGTGTGTGTTTGAGAGAGTGTATGTGTGTGTGTGCGTGTGTGTGTATGTGTGTGTGTGTGTGTGTGTGTTTCCTGTCTCAGGGCTCTGTAAGAGGAGGTTATGTTCAGGCTCTTCGGGGGTCCGGGTCTGTTCACGCTTGGAAAAATATTTCGTCTTTACTTTGACTTTGAGTTTTACGACACTTGCAACACAATTAGGTCACGTAAGAGCCGAAGGTTAGAAATATTACAAGATAGTGAAACACACAGAAAAGAACTGTCATTCATCATTGTCGAATCTCAAAATATGAAGTTTTCAGGAAAAACCAAAACTTTTATTTCTGACTGGACATTTTCGTAACACAAAATTTCACGTAATTTGTTAGTATTTTAAGAAGTTTACCAAAGCTTATAGGACTAATCGATGCAACTCATCAAACTCGACAACAAACTTGCTTTTCCTTTGTTCGTCGTAGTTTTGACGTACTTTAGGTAGATTGACAGCAACAATTTGCTCAAGAGACATGCCCTCGTCTGTGGTGTAGTGGTCAGACACTTTGCCGTCGACTGAAGGAGACCTGAGCTTGATTCCGGTGAGGGGAGATCTTTTTATATCGAGGTCTCGGTATTTCTGCTGGAATGTTGTATCCCTCTCAATCTGGGTTAGTCCTGACAGGCAGGTGCGAAAGTCCACCTTCTTAATTAAGGGGGGGGGGGGGGGGGGGGTCCCACCTATTTTTGGTCAATCTGGGTCAAATTGGGTATTACAATATTTTTTGCCTTTACTCAGTCACTGCTCTGTTGATTTAATTGTCCTTTGGCTCAGTCGTAGCTAGTTTGATGCCTAACATGTTTTCTTCTCACATTACTATTCTATCTTCACTAATTAGAGAGGTATCTCATTTTTTGTCAAAAATATTTGATTTTTAAATTTTTGACACATTTTTCGAAACTCCTCTGACGATTACAGGTGTATCTTGATGGCACTTAGCATACTTGTTGCCCTTAGGGGTGGTTACATTGCAATGTCAGCGGTTTTTTTATATCTATCTTGGTTTTCATTTTATGATTTTTTGTAAAAATGGAAAATTGACCGTTTTCTGCATTTTTGACAAGATTTGCACGATTTTTCATGTAACTCCAAGACGAAATAAAATATCGAAAGATGCTGACAATGTATAACTTATATGCCTCTTGGGTACATGTGTGCCAAAGAACAATAAAATCCATTCGTAAATTTTAGAGGAGTATTTATTTGAAAATATGATGTGAAGATCCGCTATAAAAATGGCGGCCATCTTGGATCCGGGAAAAATTTTTTTCATCGTAATACCTGTATCATGACGAAGTTGTATGCCAAGTTTAAGGTTTTTAGGTCCAAAAAGAAAGGAGTTAGCTCGTTCGTGGGACCCCCTCCCCC
>NW_004797485.1:847582-858601 GCF_000002075.1 Aplysia californica | reverse complement strand
GTGTGTGTGTGTGTGTGTGTGTGTGTGTGTGTGTGTGTGTGTGTGTGTGTGTGTGTGTGTGTGTGTGTGTTGTGTGTTTCCTGTCTCAGGGTTCTCTAAGAGGAGGTTATGTTCAGGCTCTTCGGGGGTCTGTTCACGTTTGGAGAAATATGTATTCTTTAGTTTTACGGCACTAGCAACACACTTAGGTCACGTAAGTTCCGAAGGTTAGAGATATTACAAGACAGTGCCATGCAGAAAAAGACACGTCATTCCTTATGGCCTTATGCAGTTGTGAGCTCCGTAAAACCGTACAAAAACCAAATTTATAAAACTAAGGTCTCCTGTGTGCGACAGCGAAGCGCCTAATCACTACACCACAGATGGTGGTCTGTGTCGTTGTTGAAACTTTGCTCAAAGCTCAGTAATAGTAAAATATTCAACTTTAATTCTCAGAATGCAAACTAGCTTAAGGTGAAGGTCAGACAAGGGAAAGCGTGTCCAAGCTCTGGGGCCGGATAAACAATATCTGGGTCTTTCTCTATTATTATCTCGAAAAAGGAAAATGTATCTGTCTTCTCTTTTAAACGTATCTGGGTCTTTGTCTATTAATAGCTCGAAAAACACAAATATAAAAATATAAACAAACACGAAAAGGAAAGGAACAAAACTGTACCAAACAATGACACACCCTTGTCCGTTTGGTGTTTGCGTTCCCACGGTTTCACACTTTTACTAGTGTCCTTCTTCGTTTTCTGTGCCTGAACGCCCTCGTTTTATTTTCATTCTGTTTTGGTGTCAGAGTCGTTTGTTGGGGAACCCGAGCCCAGAACAGACACAGCTGTGGTGATTCTCAGAGGTTGGTCTGGCACACAGCTGTACCGAGAGAACTGTTTGTTGCTCTGATGTTGTGTCATACTAAAGCTCTGCATAAAGCGGAGGCATGTTCTGAAGTGCAGAAACACGACTCAGTTTCGTTTTAAAAAGAGTTGTACGGCATTTGCAAGAAACAAAAAGGTATTATAAGTGCCCAAGATTGAAGATGTTACTTACAAAAAAGTATAGAATATTATTATTTAACAAAAGATAAAACATTATATTATACTCTATTTAAAACAACGGTGGAGGGGAGATACGGACGATTGATGTTTAGTAAGAAAGAAGGAAGACACCACGCCAGAGCACCCACCAGCCACTCACTAAGAAAGTATACATTGGTAGCTATCTTGTGCAGGGACGCACAGGCCTCTTTTTCAGTTTAATATAACCTATGAACACTGTGGGTTTTTTTTGTAACAATTAAAACTATAATGTCAATACCATTATTATTATCCGTGGCCATCGTTTTGCCTGGAAGATTTCTAGGACAGACCTCGTAATAACATGGCATTCCCCTGTTATCTTAGATCGTGAACTATCAACTCTTCACTTTTTTTTTTCGTCCGAGATTTTGTCCTAGTTTTGATGTCTTGGAAATGCCACTACAGGTTGTCCGTGACCTAAAAACAAGTAAACTTCCAGGTATAAAAGGAGCAGGAGTTGTTTGGGTTTTGATATTCTACACAAGAGTTGCCACAATCATGGTGAGTACAGATAGAAGTTGTAGATGTCTTCAGCGTTTCTAGAGATCTTCAAGCTCTCCTAGGAGAACTGAGTGGATGTTTGTTCTAAAGAGAAAGAAAAAATCTGCTCTATGGAAAAACAATGAAAGGAAAAGTGTGTTCTGGAGAGATAAAAAGTTTGTTCTTTTGGGAAAAGGAAGACTGCTCTAGGAAAGAAAGGAATTGTCTGTTCTATATAATAATATAAAGAAATAGACTGTTCTATAGAGAATGTGAAAATTATGTTCTATAGAGAACTAGAGAAAGGAAAAATTATCTTCTACAGAGAACTAGAGAAAGAAATGACTGCTCAAAGAAGAAAGGAAAAGTCAGTTCTATTGAGAAAGAATGGAATATAAGAAAACTTGAAATAACATGAAAGTGTCTTGTCTCCCAAAACAAGCAGGAAAACTTTGACATTCTTGTATACCCTAAAAGTAGCTTGTACCTTTGGAGCAGTAGCCAAATCGACTACTTGTTCCACGATTTTGGTCAGGGTTGTCATCATTTCTTTGTAGGGCTGACTCTGGAGATAGTAGCAAAACTTTGTCCAGTGTTTTGACGCCCCCATCCACATAGTTTAGACCATTTTAGAGGCGGGAATTTTAACCCTGTCTATCAGGCCAATCAGGGCTGAGAGGGAGGGAAACATGATCCTAGCAGAAAGACCAAGATACTCGATGAAATCCCCACTCCCGACCAGGTTGAGAATCGATCTCATATCTCTGAATGCGATAGCAAAGCAGCTGTTGTATCGAAATACATTTTAGTTTGTGTTTTTTTCTTCTATACCCGCAGTTGTTTTACGCCATCCTCGTCTTCGTGGCTCTTACCTCCCCTGCCTGGGGTGACGTGTGCACTGGGAAGGGCACTCTGGGGCAAAGATTCCGAGTCAACATGGCCATCAACGATGCCAACAACGACTCTTTCGTCACGGGCCCGGAGATCTTCAACGACTTTAAAAACAACTACGACACCAACAAAGACGGCTGCATCACTCTGGTCGAGTGGAAAAACCGCTGGGAGCAGGGACTTCTCCTGTCCAAGGAATACGCCCTCAATCGTTGGGCCGCCGTGCCCAAAAGTAAGGACCCCACATGCCCCGTCAAGTACGCCTTTTACCGGACCAACACCGACATCAAGATCCCAGTGGCCGGTTTTCTCGGGGACAATCTGAAGACACTCGTGGACACGTGCAAAAGTGACAGCTCGCTGCTCACCTCCAACTGCGACTGTAGCCAGTTGTTGGGCGCTTGTACCAAGAACCCTTATCTCAGCCAAAACGCCGTGTGTAAAGCGTACGTAGCTAAGCCAATTACGCCAGCCGTAGGTTGATTGATGCTCCCCTCTCCTCCGTCACTGCCCCCCCCCACCCCCGGAAAGAAATAGATTTTAAAAATAACATAAGAAAAACATTAATCAATAAAAATACCAGTCCTGTGTTATGAACAGTAGGGAGACCAAAACGACCCTGGATCGACTCTGTAAAGGACACCATCAGAGCTCACGACCTGACCCTCCATCAAGCCACTTGACTCACAGCTGACAGAACATTGTATTTTTGTTTCTTCCCCCGACATCTATCGGAATCAACGGAAGGAAAAACTGAAAGTAAAATTAAGTTGTGATTCGTGCCGAAATTTGAAACATACTCTAGTGTGTAAGACTGGAGTAAAGAATAAAAGTTGATTTGATAAGGTATTGTCTTGTTGAGTTTGTTGTTTGAAATCACTCAATAATAATTACTGGTCAGCGATTAAAAGACCACAATTATCAACTATAACGGGAACTGGTGTGTTAATTCCAAATTGTTAGTTTTCGTCTTTCAGGTCAAGTGTCAGCAGAAATCACTTTTGAAATACAATATTAGATCTTCGGAACATTTTCATTGGAAGTAAGAATAGCTGTCTCTGTTAATTAAACAAGGGAAATAATTTTATTTATTATATCTTTTCCAGAAAATCAATTTACTATGTTTCGTACATTTAGTGAAAATGGTGAAATGGTATAGATTTAACGGCCCAATAAACACTGTTAATTTATTTAAGAGACGGGGCTCCGAGTTTAACGTCCATCTCGGAAAGGACTAAGCTACGAGGAAAATTCAAGGACACAACGTCGGGCCGACCTGAGGCTCGAACCCCCGAATCTGTAATCTCATCATTTTAAGTCCGGAAGCTACCGACGCCACCTTTGTAATATTTGCATACAGTCTCATATCACATTTTTCAAAGACATGCTATTTTACATTAATTTTAGACTTTTTTCATTTCTGTAGTGTATTTGAGAAATAATAAGTTTGCTAAAAAAAAATAATGTAGGTTAAATTCAGAAGACTTTGCAAAAGAAAATGTTTATTAGTCACTTTTTTTTATTGTAAAACGAAAGGTTGATGAAACCTCTAAGGCAGGTAATTATTTGGTGACCATTTATTAAAGTTAATGTGAGTTGTTTCCCCTGTTTAGTTTTTTTTTCATTTCGTGAATTATTTCTAAGGTTTAGTGTCCATCCATAGTGTGTTCAGATGGGTTTTTTTAGTGAGTGTAATGCTGCAGTGCCTTGACTGAAAAAGCAATTTCCAAGCATTGGTGGTACCAATTAAGTTGAAAGAGGGCATTTTAGTTGGACCCGACATTATAGGAGTCATATTTGGTGACACATTTGAAGGAATATGACTTTGCTTGAGAAAAAGTCCTGGTCAGACTTTACAGATCTGTGTCAAAACTTTCTTGTGTGTCACAAGAGTGAAGACGACAATGCCTAAGCGAAAGAACTGACTGTGTATGACGTCACGCGCATTCGGTAATTGCTTAAATCTCTTTTTGGGAGGAGTTTATGGGGGGGGGGGGGTAACATAAACTATCGCACTTACAATCCGACATGACACAAACAGTCTTTAAAAATCGTTTTTATCGGTTTTATTAAAATTCAAACACAACTTTTGACAGAAATATGGGGAACTAGTCAAATTATCTAGATGTGTCCATAGCTCAGTTTGCCCCCAAAATGACTGAAGCAATCGCCGATTGAGAGTGAAAAAGAATTTCTCGGAGCAAGGATGTCGGTGAAAATTCATTTCCTTAACAACCGCCTTGGCCTCTTCCCGGCAGACTTGGGTGGTGTCTGGGGTAAGCAACGTGAAAGATTCCATCAGGGTGTCATGGAAATGGAAAAAATAAAATAACAAGAGAAGTGGAACTCATAGGTCAATTGGTTTCAGTTGAACGCTCAGAAGAGACTTTGGCTGACATAAGTGCAAAAAAAAGAACCTCTAAAGTGGCCCGTGTCTTTGTTTCGCTCCCAAGTTTTCACATTATTATTTTTAAAGATGTTATGTCATAATGAACTGTATTTCACAGAATCCAATTGTATTCTTGATACTCATATGCGAGTGTGATTTTAAAGTTATATGTTTAATACGTGAAGTGAATCAAATGGAAAAGAAAACTGCGGCGAATCTTATTATTATGGAGCTAAGCCCGTTTGTGTGGTCAGTATATATTTTTTACACTGGTGCCCAATAATCTATAAAAAATATGATTCAGTAAAAAATTGTCACAAAGGGTTACGCGAGCATATTTTTAAAGTTCAAAAGCTACCTTTTTATTTTCAGGATTGATGGTTTTTCCTGTAAATTGAGGCTCTCGGCAGTTTTGACTGCCATTAGCCATTTCATATTTTACTGGGACTACTTCCGTTTCGTTTTGTGCTTCGTCGCGAGTGTAAGACAGCTGCTTCTACTATTTCCAGATCTAGAATCTCGTTATCCGACTCTGTTTAGATGTGTGCTTCATAATGTCGTTGAATACTTCTAACCAAACTCCATTGTATTGACTTTTTCTAGATTTGGTGTAGTTATGTCCCCAACACGTTGAGTTTGTTTAAATCCACAAAATGTTTACTTCGTTGTATTGGCGTTTTCAAAGTTTGGAGCGAATTTTCTGCTTAGCCTTTTATAGAGCAAGACTGTAGTTCTAGATAATGTAGATCTCTCCATATCCTAGATAGATTTAGAGCACAGAATTCAAGACTGATTTGGAGAAGTTAGCAAGAACAGAAGTGCGCTTTTTGCCTTGTCGTGTTTTTGTGTTTCACACCGTTCTACTTCGTGTTTACAAAACTGCTTCTACTGTTTCCAGATCAAGAATCTCGATATCTGACTCTCTTTGGATGTGTGCTTCGCAGTGTCGATGGGGACTTCAGGTCAAACTTCGTTATTTCGACTTTTTCTAGATATATTTGGTGTATTGATGTCCCCATCATGTTAAGTTTGTTTAACCATTTAAGACCAAGGTCTCAAAAATTAACTGATTTCACCTAGAAAATGTGACCGTGCATTCAACTGAAAAAACCATAACACTTGGAGTATTTCCATTAAAAAAAAAAATATTCAGATTTTTAATTATGTCCTTTATAAAGGACACTGGGCATGAATGGCCCCAGTGTTTCTCCCAGTCAAATGTCCTCTATAAAGGACACTGGGCATTGGGTAGGCCTATTCCGAAGTCAAAGATCTCAGTAAACCAAAATTGAACCGTTCTAGGAAATTGTATCATAGAAAAATGTATGAATTGTATACATAATCATTCAAATTCAAACATGTCAAGCTGTTTTAGGCGATTTTTTTTAACATCCACGATATCCAAAAGATAGCAAGCATAAGTGTCAAATCTAGCATGAAATTGCTCAGCGCACCTCTGATGCAGTGGCACATTGCATGAACCTCACAGTGTGTTGGCCTTTTTCCCACAGAGACTGCATCGTCTTTGTTTGGGCTTTGGTTTTAAGTGGTGGCCTAGACCGCTATGGCGAATCTCTGGTGCTATCTTCCGGCGATTTGCTCGTTCTATTTAGCTTGCACAACTGGCAAAGGCTGCTTGAGCTCTCAATAGGCCAAGGTAGATCTGAGCCACAGATCTCTTGAAGGCCAGTTGATCCAAAGGCAGAGTGCCATGAGCCGGTGACAATCTGTACAGTAGCCACGCATTGTTGATGGCTACATCTGCCAGAAAGGCAAACAACAGCAATCATCACTTCTTTGATCGGATTGATATCCGATAGGTACCCACATTTTGGTCTAGGCGGTCAACACCACCTATGTTTGAATTGTACCTGTTGATTAGATATGGCCGATCAACCAGGATTTTTTTCTCCTTTGTTGACCACCAGGTAACACTGAACTGAGGCTGCGTCGCAGTTGCCTTCCTGGTAAATCGTTTGATGACTATGATTCTTACACATCGTCATTGACATCATCTTCGTCTTAATTCTGTTCATCTCCTGGTGGAGATATGTAGACATCGGCTGAGGCAATTTCAGTATTATCATCATCTTTCGATTGGCTGAGCACTTCATTCAATGTAAATGCCTTTGATCTTGGAAAAAATATAAAGAAACCAAAGTTTTTAAGAAGACACAGGATGTCTAAAGTACATATACACCCTGATATACCTAAACACCCACCTATACAAACAAACCTGCGAAAACCTTTATACCCACTTATACCGATACATCTACTTATTACATCTCAGTTGCTCACGTTTTCACCAACCTCAGAATGCGTAAGAATATGGTTTAACACTAGATTCCCATAAGGTGAGTGACAAAAAGGCAGCAAGACGCAATTATTAGGAGCAGAATAGATATTTATAGCCTATGCACCAAGGTATTATACACCCACGTATACCAAAAAAAAATCCCGCGTATAACTTTGCCATTACACTCACGTATATGTATACACCCAGAAACCTATAACACACCCACTCTTGGCTGACAACACCCTCCAACCCCCTCCCCGGGCAAAAAATCCCGAAAAGCGTGGGGTACAAACCGTGTTCTCTCTATGCACCCGCTCATACATATATACACCCATTCATACATATAGCACAAAGACCAGTGTCCTTTACAGAGGATGTTCAACTAGGAGAAACACTGGGGCCATTCGTTCCCAGTGTCCTTTAACAAGGACACATGGATTTTTTAAAATATTTTCTGAAAAAATATCTATAGAATGATTACAGCAACTGCAAGTATGGGTGAGTGTAATATTTGTACGTATTTGCACAACTTTGTTTTAGATGTTTCAAAAGCATTTATTTTGTGAAATTACGGTCTTACCTTTTTGGTTGGGTGCCCTTTTCCGCCATTTTTTAATGAGAGGAGGGAAAATGTACACAGCAAAAAACAAAAAGTTGATAGGAAATTAGCGTGAAAGTAATACAAAAAAATAACCTCTTTTCCATCTGAGGAAACAAAATAGTAATGATTTGCTTGAATTAGTGCTCTTGTGAAGTCGATTAAAAAAATGTCCTTTAAAAGGGACACTGATCGTCAATGGGTTAAATAATTAAACCCACAAAATGTTCACTTCGTTGTTTTGGCGTTTTCAAAATTTGGAGCGAATTTTCTGCTTAGCCTTTTATAGAGCAAGGTTCTAGATCTAGATCTCTATATCCTGGAATCTAGATGTAAATGTTCGTCAGGTATGCCAACCCACTAACTTACATTGCAGAAAGACAGCATTGCCATGTTGCTGAGAAATCCGGGCCCTACAAACGACCGCTGCAACGGGACTCGATATGTAGTTCCGCATCTTCATCAACATGCAATTGATGCTGTCGTTGTTTGCAGTCCAGTCCACCTGTCGGAAAGAGACTTTTCATCCCAAGGATTCCCCTCCTGCCTTCAGACAACATAATATTATTATTTCCCTTCCATATGCGACGGAAACAATTTCCGGTTAGACCTGCTTTTACAATGACTGCCAACAAAGCTCAGGGACAGACTTTAAAAAGAATAGGGATTTCGTTACTGGGCGATTAATTTTTCACATGGGCAATTATATTATGTCGCAATGAGTCGTACTTGGTCCAGGGCCTCTATTAGAAAACATACAAACAGACCTGCTGCCCAGCATGGACTTCCACATGGCGCATATACCAGCAATGTTGTCAACACAGAGGTCATACGGCAATGAATCGGGTACAAACATTTTATCTTGGGATTTCCTATCACAATATCACCTTTCGTATAACGGGTCTGTATCTTGCGCAATTAAAACCCCTGACTTGATAGTGAAACTATGAAATCAGATTCAGATTCCATTACTAAACTCCATATGAAAATCATATTCAGATGACTTAGACCAAAAGTTGGGTGAGATTTCAGGGGTTTTTGTTTAAATTAATAAAAGAGAACAAACAGAACAAGCAACAACAACAAAAACTTAAGACGTATCGTATTTGAAATCCGGACACCAGTTTCGGATTCTACTACTCAAATTCCATACCTAGAATATCTTGAGGTGTCATATCTGACTCAGTGGTTGACGTGTAATGACCCTCCATCCTTCACGATTACGAGCTGCCATTGCAAATGCTGTTATACATGGCAAGTCCATGTGTTAAAATATCAAACCATGTTACTCTTTGTCCACCCCTGGCTCTCCTGCCCAACATCCATCCTTCAAGCACCTCTTTCATAATGTTCTGGTGTCGTTTTAAGTGACCAAAACACGGTATATTTCCACATTTCATCTGATTTGGTTGACTTTTCCCCCTTCATTTTCTATCTGACCTGAAATTTTTCAACCGTGCTTCATTTCAACAATATCATTTCATTTCTTGCATGGGGTTCACACTCGTTTTCGTCCTACTCATTTTTGTCCAACATTGATTCGATTACATTAAATGTTTCTGCAATTGCCACTCCGATTTCAAAATGGGTTTTCAATGAGAAAATTCACATCGTGACACATATTACAAATGTAGCACGAAAACAGGTACATCGTGACTGAAGAAAGTGGGACGAAAACAGGTCGTGAAACAAAGATATGTGACAAAACAGGTGCACTGCTAGGGCCCTGTGTGCCCTGCACTGATGAAGGGTGTGTTTTATGTGTATGTGAGTTTGTGTGTGTATGTGTGTATGTGTGTGTATAGTTTTGTGAGTGTGTTTGTTTGTGTGTGTTTGTTTGTGAGTGTGTATGTGTGTGAGTCTGTGTGTGTGTTTGTGGGTGTGTATGTGTGTGAGTGTGTATGTGTGGGTTTGAGGGAGTGTATGAGTGTGTGTGCGTGTGTGTGTATGTGTGTGTGTGTATGTGTGTGTTTCCTGTCTCAGGGCTCTGTAAGAGGAGGTTATGTTCAGGCTCTTCGGGGGTCCGGGTCTGTTCACGCTTGGAAAAATATTTCGTCTTTAGTTTTACTTAGAGTTTTACGACACTTGCAACACAATTAGGTCACGTAAGAGCCGAAGGTTAGAAATATTACAAGATAGTGAAACACACAGAAAAGAACTGTCATTCATCATTGTCGAATCTCAAAATATGAAGTTTTCAGGAAAAACCAAAACTTTTATTTCTGACTGGACATTTTCGTAACACAAAATTTCACGTAATTTGTTAGTATTTTAAGAAGTTTACCAAAGCTTATAGGACTAATCGATGCAACTCATCAAACTCGACAACAAACTTGCTTTTCCTTTGTTCGTCGTAGTTTTGACGTACTTTAGGTAGATTGACAGCAACAATTTGCTCAAGAGACATGCCCTCGTCTGTGGTGTAGTGGTCAGACACTTTGCCGTCGACTGAAGGAGACCTGAGCTTGATTCCGGTGAGGGGAGATCTTTTTATATCGAGGTCTCGGTATTTCTGCTGGAATGTTGTATCCCTCTCAATCTGGGTTAGTCCTGACAGGCAGGTGCGAAAGTCCACCTTCTTAATTAAGGGGGGGGGGGGGGGGGGGGGGGTCCCACCTATTTTTGGTCAATCTGGGTCAAATTGGGTATTACAATATTTTTTGCCTTTACTCAGTCACTGCTCTGTTGATTTAATTGTCCTTTGGCTCAGCCGTAGGTTGATTGATGCCTAACATGTTTTCTTCTCACATTACTATTCTATCTTCACTAATTAGAGAGGTATCTCATTTTTTGTCAAAAATATTTGATTTTTAAATTTTTGACACATTTTTCGAAACTCCTCTGACGATTACAGGTGTATCTTGATGGCACTTAGCATACTTGTTGCCCTTAGGGGTGGTTACATTGCAATGTCAGCGGTTTTTTTATATCTATCTTGGTTTTCATTTTATGATTTTTTGTAAAAATGGAAAATTGACCGTTTTCTGCATTTTTCACAAGATTTGCACGATTTTTCATGTAACTCCAAGACGAAATAAAATATCGAAAGATGCTGACAATGTATAACTTATATGCCTCTTGGGTACATGTGTGCCAAAGAACAATAAAATCCATTCGTAAATTTTAGAGGAGTATTTATTTGAAAATATGATGTGAAGATCCGCTATAAAAATGGCGGCCATCTTGGATCCGGGAAAAATTTTTTTCATCGTAATACCTGTATCATGACGAAGTTGTATGCCAAGTTTAAGGTTTCTAGGTCCAGAAAGAAAGGAGTTAGCTCGTTCGTGGGACCCCCTCCCCC
>NW_004797485.1:838940-845313 GCF_000002075.1 Aplysia californica | reverse complement strand
GTACTTAAGTACGGCTAGACTGCCAGTCTAGCCTTAGGCCCAATTAACATTAGAAAACAGGAGGTTTAAAATACATGCACTGTCATTAAGGCACCTGGTTTCGTCTCAAATACAAATACTTTAAGTACTGCACACTAACAATTTATATTTACAATTCAGTAGGCCTATTTTTTTAAAATGGTCAGTCTGTCCATCATATTTAGAATAAGTACGGCTAGACTGCAAGTAAAACAAACACACGTGTCGCTACCACTCGGAGAACGAGCGACGCTTCTGTCACAAGTTCATGCTGACGTCCATTGTTACTTTGTTACAGACTGGGTGAACAGTGACCACTCTTCTCACTTACAATTAATTTGTGTATGAGTTCTGGGCGGGGCTTATGGGTTATGAGGGATCACATGCTTGCCTCACCAGCAGCTGAAAATTGGTACCTATTGGTCAACAGTGGGAGGGGCCAACGCAACATGATCGGTTGGAAGGACTACCTAACAACAACGACAGGGGATTCGATTATTACGGCTCGCCCACAACGCCAGGGGCCAATGCTTGATTTATGATAAAACATAATGGAGTCACTGAAGTGACCGTCTTAGACAGGCGTTATTGATTTGTGTGATAGGGGTTGTGTGTTGAAATATGGTGGCCGCGGCCGCGTTGGACAGGTGCCCGTTTTACACAGTTAAATTATATAGAAAAACCGCAAGGGGGGAAATGGAAAGTGGCCATTTGTACAGGTGGCCGTCTTATAGAGGTGACCGTCATGGCAGGTTCGACTGTATATCGTACTCCATCCGTTCAGTTGGTATCATGCTGCGCTATGGAAAGAATGGCCCCGGTTCGAACCACGTACAGAGCGTTCTTGCACTCAGGTCATTTTGTGAAGTTTTTAAGGCTCTCAACTCACTTGACAGGGCTCTATCGGAGACAGACATTAAATTCAGAGGTCGCACCTCTTAAATAACTTAATAAGTATTGATTTTACTCCGCTGATCGAATGTGTGCAGGGAGATCCCCTCGGAGTCTACGGTGTAGCAATCAGGCGCTTTGTTGTCGCATGCAGGATATCTGGGTTGGATTACCGTGTGGGGAGAAATTTTCATTGATCATGTTGATCCTTCTGCTTGGGATGTTTTGTCTTTCTCAGCACAAGTTCACTCTGATAGGTAGAGTCAAAACCCTGCCTCCTTAATAATCCAAATTGTGTGTATGGTGGAGTTAAAAAACTGATATCGAAACAAAAAGAAAAAGAGAATGATTCCATAAGCTACCTCTTTACCTCTTGTTCTAAACAGTCGTCTGTTTCTCCTTTTTGTTCCAGCTGCATCGTATCTTCTCCCAGACGTCCACCAGAGTTGTTCTACAACTGGCTCTATTCACTTAGGTCATTATATCAGGTCCTTAAACTAGGTCATCAATAAAGGTTATCAAACAAGGTCATTTAACAAAATCATGCAACAAAGTCATTGAACACACCGAGCAGAAATCTCAGCCATCAAACAAAAACAAACTTGCCAACCAGAGACCTCGGGTCTCCAACAAAATACGTTAAACAAATCCATCAAGCAGAGTGCACTGTGAGCGATAGACCCAAAACATGGAATTTCAGCAACACTTATCAGAAACCATAGTGTCCGATCAAACGAGCGAGATGAAACGACCTGGAAGAACAGGTGAGAACGCCAACAACAACAAATGGTTAAGCGAGGGGGAATCCCCCACCTATATCGTGTATGGGGAGAAGGCAAGACTACATCCTCGACTGAAGATAAGTACTTTACCGCGTTCGAGAACAATCAATTCTGAGGGCGGAAAGCGAAATAGGCAATACTTTGCGTGTGTTTTCTCACAGAAACTCGCTCTCGACAGCTCACATCTAAATAGGGTGGCTGGACCTACAAACTATACCCCCAGCATGAGGCAAAATAACAAAAGGGACACTACTTTAGGGATGAGCGGAAATTGTCTCCGTCAAAACGTAAGTGAACACAAGTTGATGCGTTTAAACTCTAGGCTTGCAACCCGCGCCAGTAAGCCTATGGAGGAGCGTGAGTCTGTGAGTTCAAGGAAAATGGCCGGTGACAAAGTCCACTACAAGGTCCATGTCACGAGCTTCTCTTGTTTGGACCAGAGCATGTTAAGTCAAGCGTCTGTAGACAGAAATCCCGTGCTGCCAAAAAGATCTACCAAGCGGAAATATAAACGTCGACACAGAAGACGGATGGGGAATTCCATTTTTTCCCGAAATCAAGGTGTTCACAGAAACAAAGGGAAACCCCGGAAAAGTGGAAGAGCGTTGTTACAGAGAGGGAGAAAACGTCACATCATGATTCGCTTCCCTACACGTCCCTCCAAACGCATGCTATCGGCAAGGTGCAGACGAAAACGAAGAGTGGTTTCAACTTCTAAGAGACTTCGGACTGGGGAGGGAGGGAAGCTGTCCACGACTGCCGTTCAGCTATCGGCTGTTCCGCTGTCCGTAGTACGGGCTAAAAATTTACTCAGGGCCTTCGCAAATACTTCTGCCATCTCCGCCGGTATTTCTGCTGCCAGAAAACTGAAAACGGAACTTCTGAACAAATTTTTTGTGAAGAATCTCTCGACTTGTGAAGGTGACCCGTCGACTCGCAGCCCACGAGAAATCCCTGAAGATATTGCTACGCACGTCGCTAAGGGTGAAGCCAAGAACGCCTCTAGAACATTCGGTGATGACGAGCCTGTGGTAGTCCCGCCTATCACCCAGCCATCTCGAAGGGGTCAAAGATTGAGTGTAACGCAGGCAGGTGGAGTTAAAGGTCGAGGGTCACACTCTGACGTCCCGAGTCACCTGAGGCGATCCCGGTTTCCGAAAGAGAACAGCAGGCAAAAGGCCGGCACTCAGCTGGTTCTAGATTCCGCGGATACAACCCGTAGTTCAGCTAACGCACACGCCGAGGAGAACGCAGCTGTTATTGTAATTTCGGAAACAAAGATTGAAACTAAAACCACGCCTGGAATAAAGAGTGACGCCAAAATCACACCAAACCCAGAGAGCGAAGCTAAAATCAGACATAAGACAAGAGGTGAAACTGAAATCCCATGGAATACAAAAAGTGGAGCTCAAAGCACACCCAATACAAAGAGTGAAGCTACTATAATCCCACCTAACAAACAGAAGAAGGCTAGAATTGTACCTGTCACAAAGACTCAAGCTGCAATAACGCATAGTGTATGGAAAAAAGCTGGGATTATACACATTTCGAAGAAAGTCAAAGTCTCATCTTCTGGTGTATGTTCCAAGCGCGGCCGAGGATATTCAGCTAGCACTAGTGCTGAAGATTCGGTTATCGTCACACGGCTCGCAAAATCAGAATCCTCTATCAAACCTACACCTGGCGATTCTCACAGACCCGCAGGACTCGACGAGAGTGACCTTGACACGGTTTCATCCCGTGACAGTTCATGTTTCATAGAGAGTCTCAAGGAAACCAACAGACCGTCTTTGCGACCGGATCAAAAACAACCTGTTCTTACACAGCAAGATCCTACACAACCGGTTTCTTTTCAACCTGATTCTACACAAGCGACTTTTTCAAAACTAGTTCTTGCACAACCGGATCTCACGCACGGACCTTTGAAAGAACAGAACCATGTCCTTGGTAGACCGTTTGAGGATTCAAAGATTCAACAAAAGAAACCGGCGAATGAACCGAGTGTTCCCTATAATAAATCAGGAAATGAATCGGTTCTTCAACTGAACAGACTGTCTGAGAAACGGAGCAGTTTGCATAACCAATCATTCAAGGAACCGGATACGGTACAAAGTAAACCATTGAAGGAAATGACTCGCGATCATGTAGGACAGAAAATCCTCATAGAAAAGATCTCCCACAGCGATCTGGCCATGCCACCTGTCAGTGACCTTGGCCTTACTGCACTTCCGTCCGACATTGCTCGGATCAAAGACCGCGCCTACAACGTCTATAGAGAGACAGGAAGTCGAGCAACGTTCCCGAAAGACTCTATCGAGGTCGTTCGTTACAGACACGTCATGACGTCAGAGCCAGCCTATTGGGGCGAGAACAGATGGGGTGGTGTCAAGTCGGAAAAGAACAAACATCCAAGAAAGACCTATAACCGCCGGTCTGCGAGCTTTGGCAAAGTGAAGTCTAAAAAGAAAGGATTTCCCAAAAAAACATTTAGTCACGGGTGTCTGAACGAGCGTGAGGGTTCTGCTGATCCCGTGGTTAAACGGAGGACATCACGAAGACGTGTGAGAGGTGGGGGGCACAAAAAGACCTTGTGTGGCAGAGAAAACAGATCCATCCTTTCCACAGCAAGTGGCATACGTCGTACAACACATCAAAGCCCTAGTAGGATACGTCATAGTACACATCAAGGCCCTAGTAACATACGTCATAGAACACAGCAAAGCCTTAGTAACATACGTCTTAGAACACATCAAAGCCCTAGTAACATACGTCATAGAACACACCATAACCTTAAATCGAAGTCGGAATCAAAAACCCACGACACTGACTTTGTAGATGATCTCCATGCTGATAAAGATACCACACAGAAATGTCATGGTTCTTTGCTCGATAAAGACGAGCCTAAAACAAGTCATCAGCACGCAGACAGGTCAGAGCAGAGGTCCAATCGTCTGCAGACGGAGAGGTCAAGTCAGAGGTCGTACCATCATCAGGAAGTCAAGTCAGATCAGAGTTCAAACCATCAGCCGGTGGAAAGGTTAAACCATCAGCTAGTGGAGAGGTCAAACCATCAGCAGGTGGAGAGGTCAAACCATCAGCAACTGGAGATGTCAAGTCAGAGGTCAGGTCACCGACAGGCCGAAAGGTCACTGACCATCTCACAGGGTCAGTCTGGGCGTGACAAAAAGAAAATAGCATCCGACTCAGTTGGACACAAGAACCGTGTCGCTGTAACTAGATGCCGCGGGGATTCTAGGAAAAAGTTTCCCAGTTCTAAGAAACGTTTCCGGAGACGTCGTGGCAGTCGAACATTGGAAAGTGCAGGGTTACAATTCAAAGTTTCAAACGGCAAGCCAAAGAAGAGAGCCGTCAGCAGCAATAGATCAGAAGAAACCGCGAGTCCGCCCAAATGTTCGCGTAGACAGAGACCACGGTGTGTTCCCTTGTATCCCCGTGAGCCTATGGGGAGTACGAGGCGCCACCACTGTGGTTGTTTGGTCAGGAGGAGAAGACAAAAGGGCGGGATGTTATCGTCAGTTCCTTCACCTGGTTCCCGCCATAGTTTTCCTACGTCTGCTGGTGTGGTGACGTCAGGGCAGGCAACTGGTGTAAGAATAACAGGCCGGGCTCGTCCTGTCGAATCAGACACAGGGAGAGAAAATAACAACGGGTGTAACCTTTTGAAAGATAAGCAATTTGGTGAACCCAATTTTTTGCTAGGCGAACCGACAAAGAAATGGCGTCTTCTGCTTGTTGAAGATTTTAAAAAGTCGAGAACTGTGCAAGTCAAAGGTTTGCCAAAACCGTACCCTCTACAAAGAATACTGCAAGAGAAAACAAATATTCTTGACCAAGAGCCATCAAAAGAATCGGATATCCCACAAATGAAACCTGATTTGAAAGTTCCGAATTTTTCACAAACTGACTCATCGAGTGGACCAAGTCCCTTACCACAGGGGGAACAGTCGTGTTCTCTCACAAATAGTCCGCCAAACAAACAGCAATGTCGTCCGCTGCCTACCACCAACCCATGGAAAGATTTGAACCTACCTCCTGAAGCACTGGTGGGAGAACCAAGATTTCTGCAGAGGGAAGCGTCAAAGAAACGGATTTTCCCGACAAGGAAGTGCACAAACGTGTCCGATTTGGAACACAACTTTCCACTGAAGAAGAAATCGCGTCGTCGTAGGCGAAAGAAAGAGTCGGAGAAAAAACATGCTCTTTTGCTGGGTAACAACGGTTCTTCGGATCATTCTGGTGCTGCAGGCAAAAATAGTCTCCCTAAAGATTGGGGATTTGGTGAGCGTGACGTTAGTCGTGGTAAGGAGGAAGAATTCAACAACGAGCAAATCTTGAAAGAAATGCTGCTCGAGAGAGAAAAGTTCGGTCGGTGCGGCGCCAAAAATCTAGGAGAAAGGTATCCCATGTTGTTGGCAAAGTGGATTCGCAACATCGAGGCCCATCTGGTAGGAAAACCTTGCTTCGGGGGGTGGAGGAAATGGGGTCACTTCCGATAAAAGTAGAAACTGCAAATTATGGAAACGTCTTTACACAAACTTCTCTCTGTCGTTTTACCAGTGTCTGCTGTACTGTTGGCAGATGACCTCCCCTCTCAGGGAAAGGTCAGGGTACGATTCCCGCAACATAGATTCATTCCGTTGAGAGGAGGGCAGGTGTGGGGG
>NW_004797485.1:834789-838034 GCF_000002075.1 Aplysia californica | reverse complement strand
AGAGAGAGAGAGAGAGAGAGAGAGAGAAAGAGAGAGAGAGAGAGAGAGAGAGAGAGAGAGAGCGTGTGCGTGTGTGTGTGTGCGTGTTTGATTACGCGTGAGTGTGGATGCGTATTTAGAACGTAATTATGTGTGTTTGATTGTGTGCTCCCGAAGACATAAAAACAAAACAAAACAACCACATTAAGAACAACAACAACAACAACAACAACACAAAACAACCAAAAACAAACGTTTACCCAAATGACATTCAAGATACTGATATGGATGAAGTGAATGAAGAAGAGGAAGAGGAAGCTGAAAGCAATAAATTAATAGTGACAATCGGCTGGAAATGCTACAGCCTGTGGATATCAGCACACTTGCGCCAGACTTGGAAACTATGCCACATGCAGCTGAGGAGACTACACTTTGTCAGATAGGGAAACTGGAATACAACTACACAATGAAGGCAAAGATGGTACGCTGTGATACAGTGTTGCTCAAACTCAAACGTGCACGCCTTGATGCAACCCTTTACTGGGCAGATAAAAAACCTAAAAAATTGTCAGACAGTTTTAACGCTGCTTACTTTTTGTTACTGCCAAGAGGAAGGAAAGAGTCGTTGTGCACACGAACATAATAATTACATATATTGGTACCAATGCACTTTTCTGGTCAAACGCTGTGACCTTGTCTGCTTCGGCCAGAGTCCTTAGCGCAAGATTTCTTTCAAGCACAAATTCTTCTTCGTCTTTCTACTGAAGTCCTTCAATTCTTTGAATTTGGTGAAGAGATAAAAGTTGCATGGTGTAAGTCTCCGGAATAGCGAGGATGTTCAAGGATTTCCCAATGCCAGGAGTCCAGGAGATGGCTGACCTTTGAGCAGTGTGCACAGACGTGTTGTCAGGATGGAAGACAACACCTTGCTCAAGTAGACCCGGTCGCTTTCTTCTGACTGCTGGTCTCAGCTTTGCTTGAAGAATTATTTTGTTGTAATAATAGTTAACATTGCATGTTGTGCCAATGGGAACCAGACAGTTCAAAATCAAAACTTAGTGGTCGAAAAACATTATATCCATCATTTTCTAAGCACCTTACTTGCGTCGAGCTTCTGGGGTAACAGCGGGGATCCTATGTTTCTCCTTTCTGCTGATTGCCTTTTCAGTTCTGGATCCCGCTAAAACACCCATCGTGTTGATTTTACAGAACAAGAAAACTATCATATATATCTCGGGGATAGACCCCGTACGTGTAGCATTAGTCGGTTAGGGATTATTGGCTGATGAACGTGCAGTGTTGTGCAGGATAAAGATAGCGGTTGATGTTGGATGTTGATGGTGGTGAGGGGCTTTCGGTGGGCGGTCATGGTGGCGGTTTCGATGTTGTAGCCCCCATTGATGACTGTAGTTGTGGCGGCTATAATGGTGATAGTGTTTTCGCTATTGACATCGAGTAAGGCTTTATCAAGCCTGTAAGGGCATTCAGCACCAGGAAGTACCTGTAGATTCAGACAACAGTAAGACGTAGTAGAAAGAAGTTGAAGGAGCAGACCACACCAGAGCTCTCGACAACCATCCGCATGATCCCCGCGAGGATGATAAATTGTATAATGTAACAAAGAATCATAGAAAAGAAGGGGCATGGAATAATTACAGTACAGAGCAAAGTAAGCAGTCTACCCAGCCCCCATGAACCGAAAACTCTGGACTTGGAGTGCATGTGCTACTTTCAAAAGAACCTTTTATTTACTACATAGAAGATGCCCGTTTGTACGTGATTTTGTATGGCAGATCTGTTTCATGCAGCATTTGCAACAGATGTATGGTACTCCAGTTGAAGTTGAAGAGACTTTCTTGTACATGTATATGGGGCTATGCTCTAACCAAAAAAAACCAGACACATGAGGCGCAGCAGATAGATGATACATGTATCATTTTCACTAAGAAGTACAGGTTGATTTAGATCTTCTCTTTCTTGAATTCTATTATGTTTCCTGCTTCCTGTAACCCTAACTGTTTTGCGAGTTCTTTTCTGTATTCTAATTGTTGCTGTCTATGTCTTCTACTTCTACAGATTTCTTTTGTTTTATATAGCATTGTTAGTTTGAAGTCTTTGTGTGTGTTGTTTGATCGTGTCTGTAATCATGGTTGTCGAGTAGTGTGTTGTTAAATTTCCAGTCCTGTGACCGTCTCGGTATTGTACAGTGTCGTTGTTTGTGTTTATTGTTGTTATCACTGCTTTATGGTCTGTGAATGTCAACGTGTGGTCTAAGTGTTCGCACTGTGTGAGTGTGTCCGTGTTGTGTACGTAGATTCTATCTAGATCTAACCGAGCCGCTCTATCTACTCTTGATGTGTTGGGCGGTGTATCGTTAGCGTGTGCGTGTGTTTCTCTTTCGCTATATTTTAGATTTTGGGTGACGATTACTTGTTGTAGTTGTAGTGTTGTTCTGCCTTGGCATTCTTTTCCTATTTGTGTCCCTTCTATTACTCTGTCGTCTATCTAATGTAAGTGGGTGGCTGGCGGGTGCCATGGATAAAAAAAATGATACATGATGCAATTTCAGCAAAATTGCATCTTTTTTGTGATCTTCAAAAAAGCAGCAAGAAAAAGAGTCATCCTCGAGTCATTAAAATTTTGTTGATTTTGATACGCTAGTTCCGAATTTGATATTTCTTTTTTTTTACGTTGAGATGTAGTTTTCATTAAGTTTACAAACGAGAATTTATTTTCTCACTTACGGGCTGCAGACTGGTTTCTGCGTTCGGCTTTGGGATTTCGGACTGTCTGCTGCCTGATGGTGATAACCATTCAAGAGTTGTTTGTTTTAACAGGTGTCTTTTTGTTTTTGTAAAAGTGTTTTACGGCGCTCGCAACTGCATAAGGTCATATGAGCGCGCGGGACACACCTAATAGTTTCAGTTGGTAGGAAATTTTGAATTTTGCCCGGTTGGCGGCCGAAGTTTACTCTTGTCGATTTTAGACCACCAAGGGATCTTTAACGTGTGCAACTTGTACACGGGCCCTCCGAGATTTTTCGCCCTTGTCCGAGAAGGCTAGGTGTAGATCTTTCCTACCAGAGGATCAGGGGTGTGGCAGAAAGACAACAGTAAGGAGGAGCCAAGGAGTAGCAGTAGAGCAGTAGAAAGGCTGCAGAAAGAGTCAGGAGCCCAGAGGAGGAGGCAAATGAGGTTAGGGGTGGGGGCAGAAAGTGGAAATGAAAGCAGACAACAGAACATTGCTAGAGAGCAGGAAAGGAGGTG
>NW_004797485.1:822403-834117 GCF_000002075.1 Aplysia californica | reverse complement strand
GGGGGGGGGTGCTGTATAGTAATAATGTTATCAAAAGTCGATACTATTAAGATCCCAAACTGCTTACTATTAGACTATTGTAATGAGCAAATTAATAATAATAAGCATTGTTAGTTTGCCTATTCCTTTTTTTTGCGAGCTAAATGGAAAAATAATTAAGCCAACAGTCAAACGAGTAAAGTTTTGACTAAACAAGATTTTAAACTGATTTCTCAAGAATTCCATTTTGTGACCTTGCATGTTTATCCCATGTACTTTAACTTTAAGATTGCATGTTCGAATCCATATATGCACATCATTTTATGAGATCTTTAGAAAGACCAACTGTCCCAGAATTTTCTGCATGTTTGCCAGGAAGGTGAGAATGCTTCTGGGTGTTTTAAGGTCTGCTAGGATAATTAATTATATCATGGATTGTAGAGTGCATAGAGCTTGCTATTGAGTGGGGATGTTGATAACTAAATTAATGCTATTATTATTATAATTATTATCATTAATATTTTATTTATCAATACTATTATTGTAATAATAATAATAATAATTATTATTATTATTATTATTATTATCATCATCATCATTTTCATCATCATTATTTTACAGTTCTGGAAATCCAGACCGGCATTTGTTGTATGCGTATAGTGGTTTGGTGTTTCACTATCACACTCAGGTAATTCGAGTCAATAAAATTCCCAATTGGGGCGTTTTTATCGAGCACCTTGGTCTTTCTGCTAGGATGGTGTATCATCCCAGGTTGGCCCTGAATGGCAGGGTCAAAGCAAGCCTCTTAAAAGATCTAAATTGTGTCCATGGGGTGTAAAAACATCTACATTTTTTTTTACCGAGCTGAAACAGTGACAGATTTAACAGCTGGAACTCAACATCTGTGGTTTGAGGAACAAGAAAACAGAACTCCTCAAAGTACTGAAGGACAGGCAGATTCATGTTGCCCTCCTTCAAGAAATCCTACACAAAAGTACGGACCCGAACCTCACAGGATACACCAGTTACGCCTGCACATGCACAGGACGCCGCGGTGTAGTCATTTTCCTGTGAAACGATGTTCAGGGAGATGTCGTACACTTTTCATCTGCCCAACCGACAGATATCCAGAAGGCCACCATATGGCACATTGGTAGGAAGTACACATTTTACAATGTTTTCAGCCCCCCACAGACAACATGCGACTAGTCTGATCTGCAAGCAGCCTACTACGAAAAACCCATTTGTGCGGGTGACTTCAATGGCCACTTTCCTGAATGGGGCTACGTCAAACTATAACGGAACAGGCAAAAAGATTGAGGAGCTGTGCGAAACCAGCAACCTATCTGTGTTACAAGATGTCAACTCAACTCCTAACTTACTTCACAGAGCCTACTTGACTCTCAGCTGACATGATCTCACCATCTGCTCATCCGACATTAAAAACTCCTGTCGCATCGAAGTGATTGATGACATAGGAAGTGATCATAGGCCCATCTTTATACAGATCACCTCCCCACCTGCATTGAACCACCCTCAGAGGACTCGATGGAACTTTAAGAAAGCCAACTGGGCAGAATACGAAAAGACCTCGGACGAATTGCTCTCTAGCATAGCAGAAACAAAAGATGCTGATCTTTTTAATGAACAAGTTACCAAAAATATTCTTAAAGCTGCATCTCAGCACATTCTGTGGGGATGCCGAAGAAATTTCAAACCCTTTTGGAGTGAAGAAATCCAGACTGCTGTGGCAGAAAGAGAGAAGGCCAGACAGTCATTGGAAAAAATCACCATCACCAATAAAGAAAATACACTACAACAAGACCTGCACTCAAGTGAAAGTGACAGTAAAAAAGCCAAAAAAGATTAATGGACTCAAACCTGCAAAGATCTTGACTTTCGCCATAATGGAACAAAGGCTTGGTCCCTTGTCAGCAACCTCTCGGGAGAAAGACAAAAAGGCAACCCCAAACCCTTTTTCCTTTCAGGCAGCACCATCACTGAAGACCAGAAGAAAGCCGAACAGTTTAACAGGTCTTTCGCCTCTGTAAACAGGGCAGGCAGACTAACTGAGGCTGATAGACTTCTCATAAATAGGGCTAAGCCTAAAGAAAAAGCTCCTACTGTGAACAACTCGCTTTTTGAAGAGGATTATAGTAGGCACTTCAGTGAAATTTTCAAACTTCTCCGAGGGCACTAAAATTTGGATTATTGAAAAGAGTTTGGCTTTCTGTTTTCAGAGCTTTTTAAATTTTTGTGCTATCTTTGTTAGTATAGAAGCAGCGACCGTTTTTGTGAATCAATTTTCGCCCTGATTTGGCCAAATTTTTGCACTGCATTTTGTGCCACCAAAACTCGAAATTTTACTTCACAACGTCATAAAATCCTTAATAATAGTTGTATCGTGACCATTGAGGTATCATTTTGTTTGCTGCTTTATGTAGAATCAATATATAAAAATAAAAATTAAGTAAATTAAGAGTAAAATTCTATTTACCGTTTAATTACGTCATAATCGTGACGTCGGGAGTCCAATGCCTATTATCCCAAAAAAGAAACGGGCACACTTTCCATAACAATGGTCCGATTTTCAAAAGAAAAACATCACTCATTTTCTTTTAAAGAGTTCTGTAACTTGCTATTGGGGAAAAATGATTAAAATTGAAAGCAGTTTCAATCTTACACGCATAACTCAAGCAGGAAGTTGGCGGGTGCTCTGGGGTGTGGTTTGTTACTTTTTTCCCTATTAACAATCAACGGCCCTTATCTCTCCTCGTTCTTTTCTGTGTATGTTACTCTCTTGTAACACCTCTAATCTTCGGGGCTGACATGACCTATTTGTGTTGCAAGTGCCGTTAAACCCAAGCATAACACAGACTTGAAGAATATGAAAAAAATTCAACGAGTATGGTATAAAGCGGGAAATCACCATAGAATATGACAATTACTGAGGGTCATCTGTATATATATATATATATATATATATATATATATATATATATATATATATATATATATATATATATATATATATATATATATATATAAACACCGTGGATGACAAAGACAATGTGACAATGATGGGGGACTTTAACGGCAGAGTGGAAACAAGGAAGACGACGTGGGAGAGATACATGCGGCCACACAGTGACAGGGAAACAGATCAAAACAGCAATGGAGAAATGCTATTACAGTTGTGTGCAGAACATGAGCTCGTCATATCAAATACCTTCTTCCAACACAAAAGGAGTCAAGTTAAAACTTGGTACAAATGTAATTATCTAAAGATAGCATCACAAATTGATTTTATCCTAGCCAAAAGATCGAAACTGATGTTTTTGTTTGTTTTAGTAGAAGTTTTACAGCACTGGCAACTGCATAAGGTCATATGAGCTCCAATCGAAACTGAGAAAAATCAGAGACTCAAGAGTGATTCCCATCTACATCACAGACACTGACCACAGACCAGTCATCATGACTATTGACTCACCAAACAGGAAAAGGCCAGAAGCAAAGAAACGATGAGAAGGCGTTAATCTCAGAAATATAAATGACAATAACAAGGATAAGATACATGAACGTTTGAAAAATGTATTTCACAAATTTCCCCCAAAATTGAGAGACATGGAATAGGAATGGAGCCACTTCAAAGCATGTGTGTACAGCATTAAAAGAAGAGTTCGGCACCAGGAAAACAAGAGGGCAGAATGACCAAGTGAAGGAAGCCGTCCAACTGAAGAAAAAGGCATTCAAAAAGTGGTAGAAATCAAAGACGGAGGAAGATTACATCCTATACAGAAAGGACCGCCGCTATACATCAAGGGTAGTAAAAGAAGCTAAGAACAGATCCTGGTCAGTTCATGGAGAACAGCTGGTAACAGAATGTAAAGAAAACTATTGAGAGTTTTACTAGAGAGTTAAAAAAGCATGAGGATGCAGGAAGAACCATTCAACCAAACTAAAATAGTCAATGATGAGCACGGAAAACCCTATTTTCAGAAAGCCAAAGATTAAGGAAAGATAGAAACGCTATTTCCAGGAGCTGCTGAATCCTACAGCAGAAACAAGAGCAAACAGCTTCTCACCGAAAGAAACCACTCCAGAACCATCAATACTGCTGAGTGAAATCCAACCTGTTATAAAGAATAGTCCCACAAACAAAGCGATAGGCCTAGAAAACATCACAGCAGAAGAGATCAAACTATAGGCCTACGGCCATATCGGAGAACTGTGGCTATGGAGGATATTTAACCTGGCCTGGGCGACAAAAACAACACAGAGCCTAAAAAGGAATATCCTTTCTCAGCCGTGTGGATATATATATAAACGTTTGCAAAGATACTGGAAATGAGGATGAGACCAATTGTAGAGACTCAACTCAGTGAATCCCAGTTTGGCTTCAGAAAAGGCAAGGGCTGTACTGGCGTGTTTTTTTTTGCATTCGGACAGTTGTGTGAGACTGCCATTGGACATGACAAGACCTCAATATCGTCTTGTGGACCACGGAAAGGCGTTCGACAGGGTAAATAGATGTCAACTTTGGGAAGTCTTAGAGGTTTTAGTAGAGGTTTTACGGCACCCGCAACTGTATCAGGTCATATGAGCGCCAAGGGGTGGATGTCAACAGAGAAGTCCTTACAGGGAATCAAACTTACTCTGCTCACCTTTCTAGCTTCTACAGCACAAAGTCTGCTTAGACTATCAAGGCACCCCGGAAACAGCGGGTCACAAGAGTGTGACAAACATACAAAAGAAGTAGAGGAAAATGACGATAGTAAGGATTAGGAAAGAAAAAGGCGCAGTTCCCTGTTATAGTTTAGGCATAGCTATGAGCATGCCATTGTTCGATCAGCCCATTTACAATTCTACTGTGCATTAGAACGTCCCCTGTTTTGGAATGGCATAAAGACACTTCAGTCAGTGGCATCGCCCTGGGGGGTAGTCTTAGAGTAATATGGTATTAAAGGACAATTGCTCAAGAACATCATGGCATTTTATAAAAACAGCCTGACTGCCGAAAGGTCAACAGAAGGACTATCGGACTGTTTCCCCATCACTTCTGGGGTGAGACAAGGGTGTGTTCTCTCTCCGCGTCTATCCATCACTTACATGGATAAGATCACGAAAGCAGCAAATGACAACATCAATGAACTGAGCGAGCTTGTATCTGCTGATGACCAGAGTACATTAAATACAGATGAAGAGGAATCACAAAAAACACACCACAAAATTAATTAATGAGGAATATAAACACCTATACATAAAAATCTTCATTTCAAAAACAGAAGTTATGAAGGCAAGAAAAAACCCAGGGAAACTCAACATCCTTATTGATGGAACACAACTCCAACAAGTAGAGGAATTTAAATATTTGGGAAGCATCTTCTCACTAGTTGGGCGTAAGGACAAAGAAAAAGAACCATGAAGGCAAATGCAGTGACCTACCAGCAAGCACCCCTTCTCGGTCACAAGAACATCCCAACTGAAGTGACATCCCCAGCTCATCAATAGAATCTTCATACCAACATTAACATACCAGTGCCAAACATGGTCTCTAAACAAGACATGAGAAAGGAAAATCAATGCACGCGAAATCACATGTTTCTGCAAAATCACCAACGCCACCTGAGGAGACCGCATAAGGAACGAGACCATACGTCTACCAGTAGCAAATTTATTAGAGCGTCAAAGAGTCAAATGGTTCGGACATCTAACCAGAATGCCCCAGAAACAACTAGCGGCTAGAGCTTACCACACCCGCGAATCCGGCTTTAAATAATTTATAGCTTGATGGAACTCAGTCAGGCCCTCAAAAAGCTAAGGGGGAAAAAAGCCCCAGGACCAGATAAAATGCACAACGAAATGCTGTGCAACCTTGGTGCTAAAGGAAAAGAAGTTCTTCTTTCCCTGATAAACACCACGTGGAGAACGAGTGGAAAACCAAAGGCATGGAGGATCGCCCAGATTATACCGCTTCTGAAAAATGGGAAACCACCTGGAGAAGCAAAAAGCTGCCGACCTACCTCATTAACATCATGTATCGGTAAGCTTGCGGAAAAAATGATAAACAACCACCTCTACTGGTACCTGTAAAATACTACCAGCTTAAACCCACACCAAGCAGGCTTCAGAAAACGTAGCAACACAGAAGATCAACTTTTTAAACTGAGTCAAAACATCCAGGATGGATTTCAGGAGACTAAACACACTGTCGCCATCTTTGTAGATCTCCAACAGGCGTACGACAGAGTGTGGAGAAAAGGCTTACTCATGAAATTGATGGACCTCGGGATACATGGCAAACTTTACAAATGGATCATGTTCTTCCTGTCGGATCGACACATTGAAACCAAGGAAAACAATGCCCACTCGTCAAGAGAAGTACTCGAGGAAGGCCTACCTCAAGGTCCCTATCTGAGTTGCACTTTGTTCCTGATCTTCTTTAACGATGTAACGAACGTGCTAAAATCAGAAAAGACTCTTTATGCCGATGACCTTGCTCACTGGCAGAGACAGCACAGCACGATAGTAGGAGCACGGAAATTAAATGAAGACCTCAAGAGGCTCCACAATTACTGTCAGAAATGGAAACTTAAAATAAACTGCACGAAAACAGTATACACCATCTTCACGAAGAGCCATAAAGCAGCCAAAGAAAATCTCAAACTAAAGATGGCAAATGAAAGTCTCCCCAAAGAAGAACATCCAACTTACCTAGGAGTCAAACTTGACCGTAGTCTAACCACGAAAAGCCAAGTGGAGAACATAAGGAACAAGGCCAAAAAAAAAACTTCAACTTTTAAAGAAACTCGCAAGCAGTTCATGGGGATCAGACAAACAAACTCTGAGAGCTCTATACCTTGGTTATGCCTGATCTTCCCTCGAATACATCAATAGCCTACTCACTATGTGCAGTACAAGTACTTGCAACACCCTTGGCCAGGTCCAAAACAATGCCCTTCGTTTTATAAATGGTGGCATGAGATCCACACCTACCGCCGCGTGCGAAATCCTTTCAAATGTTGAACCCCTGGGAATCCGCAGAGATAAAGCAGTTTTGGAGCTCCATGAAAGAACGAAAAGAAGTGCCCCAACCATCCAAATAGGAAACTAGTAGAAACATGGAAACCAAAGAACCGAATTCAACATAAGTCAATCATACATCACATAACAGAACTAATGGAGAGTCACCATCTACCACAAAACAGAAACGCTACACGAAATGCTGGATACGGATCTACCATCAAATATCGAAACAACCTTGGAGAGAAGAAGCAGACCCAACTGTTTGGCCCATGTGGAACATACAGCTCTAACTATGACGCAGAGAGAATCGCCATAATAAAGACCTTGGAACAGATCGCCCAAGACTTTTTTGAAGGCGCAATAACACCAGGGGATGTTGTTGTCTTCTCTGACTCAATGTCAGTACTCCAAGCCGTCGAAGGAGGAGGAGACTACAGAGGTGACGGGAACATCCTCAGCCTTGTAAAACAGATGGGCACTTCCTATGGCGTCAGGGTCTCACTGAAGTGGGTGCCTGGCCATTCTGGAGTACCAGGGAATGAGACTGCAGACCATCTATCGAAGACTGGAGCGAGCCTGCCCCAGACAGACACAACCGCCTCTTTACATGCCTGCAGAGGGATCATCCAAGCCAAAAGCAGAGACGAGTGGCTAAACAGATGAGCCAACGCAGAAACAGGAAGATCTCTCTTCGGGTACATGGACAAACCCAACCCCGAAGACCCTTCGAATCTTTTATGTAGAGCCGATCAGACATTGATCTTCAGAGCCCGCACAGGACACTTACACACCAACAAGCCCATAAACAGAATCAACCCCATGTGGGAACCCCATTGCAGACACTGTGACTACCACGAGGAGACCGTTGAACATCTTCTCCTTCACTGCCCAAACCTGGCAGTTCTTCGACGCAGGCTCCTACACACACCTACAGACTTACAAAGCCTGCTCTACTCTGGCGTTGACCAGATGACAAGGACATGTGGTTACTTGAGGGAGGCATTGCGCTGCCAAGAGCGAAATGCTCGCAGCTAAAGGGATTTGAAAACAACAAACAACAACAACAACCACAAAACAGAAAAAAAAATCAAAAGAGTCAACCAAAACATCCCTCCCCACCTTTCTTTTAAAAAGCCAATCATTACAACATCTCTTCGAGACGAGAGCACAAAATCTTCAGAACCAGTGACGCTGATGCTTGCATCACATCAAACAATCGACAGCTATTCCGATGACTGGATACACGTCTATACGGACGGCTCAGCATTCAAAGGCGTAACCAAAGCCGGATATGGAATACTAATACAGTACCCAGATGGAAGTTCCAATGAGATCTCTGCAGCCTTCGGAGAGAAATGCAACAACAACAATGCAGAAATGATGGCAATTGAAACAGCACTGTACCATCTTCGCACAGTTTTTGACACTCATCCAGGAAAAGCACAGAGTGTTGTGATTTTCACCTGACTCACTATCAGTCTAACAAGCCATAGAAAATGTCCATCATCTAAATCAAAATTTGAATCATATACTGTTTGGCTCCCATCATCTGATAACATTCTGTGGCATCAACCTGGTGATGCAGTGGGTCCCTTGACACTCAAACATACCTGGAAATGACAGAGCAGACACACTTGCCAAACGGGGATCTAGACAGGAACAACTCAACATCCCAACTTCATGCAACACTGCAAAACAAATCATTAAAAGCAACAACAAACAAGACTGGATGAACAGATGGGCCATCTGTTTTCAAACATATGACCACAACAAAAAGAAATGACAATATCAACCATATACTGAGAAAGAAACAGAACACGACCTTCCGCCTACGAACAAAACATACACAGCTCAACTTCCACCTGAACAGAATAAACCCGGAACTTCCCCCAATGTGTCCCTTGTGTGACTATGCATATGAGACTGTGGATCATCACCTGCACCTTAAATAATAACAGAGCTACCCTTCTCCCTCCGAGACCTAACACTGACAACACACTCTATAGAACATTACAGCAACTGCAGCAAACCTGCACTTATCACTACATGGCATTGGACAGAAGGGAGAGAGCCCAGATGTTGCTGGATCGATAACAACAACAACAACAACAACAGATTTCCAGAAATATTGACCTACACCAAAAATGGGCATTACCCTACCTATAGGAGCAGTTTGGTTTCACTGATGTGTATATAAATGGCGGTGGCATCTCTTCGGGGAGGATTCAGGGAGGTTGGACTGCCTCACCCACTACCCAAGGGAGGCGGTGGCCCTGGCGAAGAGCGCACTCTTCGGGGCTCCGAACATTTCGAACGGATAGGCTACCACACACACACACAACAACAACAACAACAACAACAACAGCTGGAACTGAATGTTTCCAGGAAAGATGGGATTGGTTCGACATATCTGTAACAGAAAAAAACAAATTGCAAAATGCGCAATTCCTAGCCAACCTATTCACAAAAATATGAAATATGCAAATGCGGAACAACTATTATTATGATGTTTATAAGCAACGATTCATTCGATTGTTATCAATTCCGCTACAAATGTGTTCTGATAATTATGCTGTCTGTGTTCCCAAAAAGATTTAAACTGTTGTAGTCTGCTAGGCTGTGAGAAGGAACTTCAGCACATGTTCACCTTGTCTGGTAGCCAAGATGTTTCAAGAACAAGCGGGCTAACCCAGACTTCGGGGGTTTCCAGAAATCTTGACCTACACCAAAAATGGGCATTACCCTACCTATAGGAGCAGTTTAGTTTCACTGATGTGTATATAAATGGTTTATTTATAGAGAAAACTCACATTGACTTTTAAAGAAACTGAACAAAGGGCAAAGAATTTACCTTCGATTTTCTCAAAACAGTATCTTTTTGGGTATCCTCCTTGTGCTTAAAAGCGACCAACTGAGCAAAGCAGGACAGCAAAATCTGTATACCAACTACGCAATGGCCTACCACCAACACCTACTATAAAGCTGGCGTTGCCTACCACACAAAGGCGGGGCCAAAAATCAAATTAAATACTAACTCCTTTGGTAACAAGTCATAAATCTATTCAAACCCGAGGGAATGATTAAAGCAAAAACAAACCAGAGAAACCCCCGCAGAGATAGAGAGAGAGAGAGAGAGAGAGAGAGAGAGAGAGAGAGAGAGAGAGAGAGAATATGAAACATAGATATCACAAATAAACAATAAAATACATTACAATAATTTTCACCACACTAAAGAACGTTAGAGGACATAATTCAAAACAATTGTGAAAGAACTTTTTGTTTATTTATGTACATGTATAGCTTTAGTTTTATCACAGGAATGTGGAAAAACAATTAATATAACTTTTAAAAAGGACGGATTTTCTGTTTAGAGCTCGTTACATTAATAGTAAATATTAAAATTGCGGCTTTTCTATGTTTGTGATAATGTTTCTGACATTTTTTTCCTAACAGATTAGGATCTCCATTGTGTAAACTATTTACTGTGACATAAATCTTGACATAATTGTTACCTTAATGGGTTTTTTTTCAATTTGTTTATTCTTTTTTATAAAAAAAAATATTTGAGACACAAATAGGCCAATGCCTCTCCAAGAGTCATTCAATGAAAGTAATAATTCTCCTGAGCTCCATTATAAATATATTATTTAAATAAACAAAAGAATCATTCGATGAGTGTGTGCAGTTTGGGGTACCTATTCACACTGTAAATTTATTTTGAACGCAGTTTCTCCAAAGTTAACATGTGTCTCCAATATGACCGAGCCAAATGGGTTGAGAGCTTTGAAAACTCAAAAAAACAACCTGTGCTCAAGAACACCTGGTCTGGGATTAGAACTCAGGCAGTCCCCTCGTGATACTGACTGAGCCAACGGCACACTCAGCCAGTCAGTTCTTCTATGAACTGGAGTGCATAATCAAACGTACAAGAAAATTATGTGAACAAAAATATATATACGAGATTAAATGAAACAAAGATAAATAAACAAACCAAACAGATGCAAGCTAAATAATGAGGAAACCAGTTCCTTAACTAATTTCCCACCCCTTTACCATAGAATTCCATTCACCTATGAACATAATATGAAGAAAAGTAAATCAGATAGGAAGTTCAATAGAAAGAACCAAGGAAACAGCTGTATCATGGTGAAGTCTTAGAGTACCAGTTCATTACAACCTGGAAGATGTGAGTCACTGGAGGACAGCCCAACCCAAACTATTCATATTTTTCCTTTGGTCCTATTTTCCCCTGTTGTTTAGCCCTCTCTCCAACACCTGACTGCAAACTTTCCATACTATAATAGAATCCACTCAGACAGGCAGGACAAACAGTGGACTAGTAAACGAGCAGCCACAAAATGCGCCTCTTATAGTACCACACTCAAGCCTACTGTAGCCATTAAGTAAATTAAATTCAGAACTGTGTGAGTTTTCAAGTTGCTGAAATATCTAGACAAAATCAGGGAAGCCATTGCGATGCTTTCTTCACTGAGAGAGAACAAAGTAATGACTATATTATAGGAAAGAAAATCTATACTCTCCATTCAAATAACGCAATGGCTATATATAATTTAGCGATAGGATCTTAAAAGAAGTTGAAAGCATGTTTTCATTATTATCATTATTACTGAAATTATTATTATCATTATAACTATAATTATCATTATCAATATTCGTTAAACTCTCAGTGCAACTACATGATTGTACTT
>NW_004797485.1:817678-821781 GCF_000002075.1 Aplysia californica | reverse complement strand
GGGGGGGGGTTAAGCTTTGAGTAATACAGCCAAAAATGGCATTAACTATGATTAAGAATCATAGAAATCATTAACACAAAATATGGTACATTTCGTTGCAGTACAGACAAGGCACATTGTTTATAGTCCTATAAAAAAGTTTGTGGAAGCAAGAAAAGGCATGTGCAGTCTCACAACTCCAGATGTTCATTGATAATTCTGACCATACTTTTAAAAATTCATTCCAGATAAAGAAAAAAGAATTGTAAAAGATGTAAGGATAGGGAAGTAATACTTTCTTTTTTTAAAGTGGCCAAACATAACGTATTCAGGTGTAGTAGAATGACCGGATTGTGATTCTTTATTACGTTAAGATGTCAGAAAACTCACATGGTGGCTCCTACTCTATAACTCTATCAAGATAATTATGCGACGGTGATGTTAGTCTTAAGTGCTAGTGTTTTAGTGCCTATAAATCACTGTATGCTTCCCAGGAAGTTGAGTTTGTTTCAGAATGCTCTCAGGTCTGCTGGGGTAATAGTATAGATTGTGAAGCGCATAGAGCTTGTTGTTGAGCGGAGGATTTGCGCTATACAAATACTATCTATTATTATTAACTATCTCAAAACCCTTTTCGGGCACTTAAGGAAAAGCAGTGTAGCTTCATTCTTCATACAGATTGTTCAATTCCTTTTGCTTTATCTGAAACTTTGAAAAAGCATGCAACAACTTGCGTAATGAAATATGCAAATTTGTGTTTGTGATTTTTGCTCTCGGCCTGTTGATGATCCGACATGATATTATGTGTCTGTCGTGCAATAAAAGAGATAAATAAGATCCACAGAGATGGAATGTGATCTGTTCAAATGCAAAGAGTAGGTTAGGATTAATCTAGATGAAAGATAAAAGATAAAGATCATTCAAAAAAGCGTGTGTTCAACTGTGGTCGAGTGATCAGTGTGTGTGAGTGTCCTCCAAATGTGTCACGATGAGGTGGAATCAGGCGCTCGTCAATTGTTGGATATATGAAGTTATTGGTACCATCATACAGCATGTTCTTATGCCTTGCTTGTGATTAAAAAATTGCCCATCTATCTGGAATAGAAGTCGAGATATTTGCAATTGAAGGGGAAGGGGGGGTGGCCTGATTTCAGAGGTAAAATTAGCGAGAAAATGACATCAAAGCCTGGTGTTTTACATAGCTTGAGAGACAAATAGTTTACATTGTTTGTGCCCTTTATCAACATTTTTACTGAAATCTTCATAGAAATGTGATTTTCAACAGATATAAAAGGTGTTAAACTAAAAAATAAAAATTGTAAAAAAATTGCAAAACTGGGGGAAAAAGGCCGATTTCTCTAATTTCATTATTGTGACGAGCGCCTAATTTCACCACACTGCCCCACAAATGTTGTCAAGTGATCAGAGTGCGTGTCCTCCGAGTGCAGAGTTGTCAGGTTGGGTCATGTCCTGTCTCACCAGGCCGACTGCCCCGATTGCTTGACCAGACTCTTCTGGTCTGAGCCCCCCTCCCCAGCACTGAGCGGCCGGTTGAAGCCTCCACCGTTGTCATCCGCCGTGATGTTGTCCTCGTAGTGGCCAAGGCGACTGTCGACTCTGAAACATGACGGAGACAAAACTCAAGGTAATTGTGAGGTATCATGGTGAAATCAGGCACTTGTCAAAATAATTAAATCAAAGAAATTGTCATTTTTCTGACCATTGGAAATTTTTTTTTCTAATTTTCTTCTTTTGTAGGGGGGGTGGGGGGCAGTACCTTTTACATCTATTTAAAAACACATTTCTGTGTGAATTTTACTGAAAAACATTGATTAAAGGCTAAAAAAATGTCAGTTTTCAGTTTCCAAGGACTCTCAAGCTATGAAAATTACCAAACTTTCACAGCCACTTTCTCATTAATTTCACCCTTTGAAACCAGGCGACTATGACCTCCTTCAATCGCAAATATTTCAACCTCTATTCAACATAAAAGGATATTATTTTTTCTCTAAAAGCAAAGAAAATAAACAGGCTTTAAGATGGTACCAATAACCCTGTATAAGCAAAAAATACGGACCAGCGCCTGATTCCACCATGTCCCGACACAATTGTAACAGTGTTATATGTTGGACCATATTTCAGTGTAATGTTGTTGTGTGCCCTACAAGGGAAACTACTGTTTATGCTTGGGGAGAGCTCTTCATTAAAAGAGTCACTGCACTTGGCGTGTGGGGGCTGATCAGCACAACGGTGGTTTTTCTGTGCCTTGTGTTCATTCTAAGATATCTTTGGTCTATCCTGTTTGATACGACCCTCCACACCTTTACAGTAATGAATAGTAAGGAGTCATAAATGATGGACTCTGACACAGGAAAGAGGGCGCATTTCACTCTTTCCCCACTATCTTTCTTTCTTTCTTTATTTCTCAAAGCGTGTACATTTCTTCCTTTCCATCTTTCTTTCTTTCTTTCGTACTTTCTTAATTTCTTAAAGCGAGTACATTTCTTTCTTTTCCTCTTTCTTTCTTTCTTTCTTTCTTGCAACCATGATGGCTGGAGGGTCTCTGAGTCACTTTCAGGTATTCATGATTTCGTGCCAGATGCCTATTGTGAATTACATAGAAGATTCGTTTCAACATGGTAAGACAAGTGTTTTTCAATTTTTTAAATATTTTTTTTTCAGGTGGATTAGTACTTTTTTTTTTTTAATGACTGTGTAGGTTTTTTCATGATCCCATGGACACGCATTTTATCATTTAGGAGGCAGGCTTCCAAATCTGTTTGTCAGGGCCAACCCGGGCTCGGATGGGTATAATATACCGGCAGAAAGACCGAGATAATCATTACCAATTCCGACGTGCATATGACCTTATGCAGTTGAGAGGGCCGTAAAACCTCTACTAAAACTAAAACAATACTGCTTCCCCACTGGGGAATTGAACTTGGGTGTCAAAGGCAGAACAGTGAAGTCCCTAACCCCTACACCACAGACATCTGTGTAGTAATTGTATTCTTTTAAAAAAAAGGGGGGAAAAAGAGAAAATCAAAAATTATTTGAACGATTATGATGGTGCCGATGATGGTGCCGATGATGGTGGTGATGATGATGGTGATGATGATGATGGTGATGGTGATGATGAGGATGAGGATGATGATGATGATGATAACAAAGACAACAATGACGATGACAATGATGACATTTATATGACATTTCCAAAGAGTTTAACACTCACCTCCTATTTGCACGCTTCTTCATCTGTATCTTGAGGATGATGACAAGGACAACCACCAGAGCAACAGCCAGAGGAAGACCCACGCTCAGACCCACGATCAGTGGAATGTCTAGTGGGAGGTGTGACAGTGACAGTTGTTGTAGTTGTTGTAGTCCTTGTTGTAGTCGTTGGATTTGTTGTATTTGGTGTAGTTGTTGTGGTTGTTGTAGTTGTAGTGATGTTGTAGTTGTTGTGATGTTTTAGTTGTTGTGATGGTGTAGTTGTTGTAGTTGATGTGATATTGTAGTTGTTGTTGTTGTTGTGATGTTGTAGTTGTTGTTGTTGTTGCTGTGATGTTGTAATTGTTGTTGTTGTTATAATATTGTAGTTGTTGTTGTTGTTGTGATGTTGTAATTGTAGTAGTTGTTGTAGTAGTAGTTGTTGCTGTTGTTGTTGTTGTTGTTGTGATGTTGTAATTGTTGTTGTTGTTGTGATGTTGTAGTTGTTGTTGTTGTTGTGATGTTGTAGAGTTGTGATGTTGTTGTTGTCGTGATGTTGTAGTTGTTGTGATGTTGTAGTTGTTGAAGATGTTTTATTTGGTGTAGTTGTTGAAGTTGTTGTAGCTGTTGTAGTTGTTGTGATGTTGTAGTTGTTGTAGTTGTTGTAGTCGTTGTAGTTGTTGTGATGTTGTAGTTGTTGTGATGTTGTAGTTGTTGTAATTGTTGCAGTTGTTGTAGTTGTTGTAGTTCTTGTGATGTTGTAGTTGTTGTCGCTGTTGTGATGTTGTAGTGTTGTGATGTTGTTGTTGTTATGTTGTAGTGTTGTACTTGTTGTTGTGATGTTGTAGTAGTTGTTGTTGTTGTTGTGATGTTGTAGTAGTTGTTGTTGTTGTGATGTTGTAGTGTTGTGATGT
>NW_004797485.1:813430-816130 GCF_000002075.1 Aplysia californica | reverse complement strand
AGAGAGAGAGAGAGAGAGAGACAGACAGACAGACAGACAGACAGACAGACGGACAGACGGACAGACAGACAGACAGACAGACAGGCAGACAGACAGACAGGCAAGCAGGCAGGAAGGGAGACGGACAAACGGACGGACAGACAAACGGACGGACAGACAGACAGACAGACAGACAGACAGACAGACAGACAGACACAGACACAGACACAGACACAGACATAGACAGCGGGTGAGGTTATAGAAATGGAAAGGTAATTGGTTAGATCTATTGAAAATGAAGATAAAAAATGGTCAAAATCATAGCTTATAATAATAATAATGTAGACCATTTCTATAGCGCCCACTCCCATGTAAACACAGCTCTATGCGCTTTACGTAAATGCATGTAAGAACAATATTCACGCACGCGACACACACACGCACACACACACACACATTCATATACACACACACACACACACAAACTAACACACACACATACACACACAAACACACACTTTACACACACACGTGTACACTCACACATGCACGCAAACACACACACACACACACACACACACACACACACACACACACACACACACACAAACACACACATCTAGCTGAACAGAAGTAGGAGGAAAACAGGTAGTGCAATGAAGATGCGCGACCAAAGAGGGTAGTGAAAATAAAATGAAGATGAGAGACAACAAATGCACTTCCCCTGCTAATCATTCGGTAGTTGGAAAATGAGCGATAATGCCTTACATGACAATACATTGGGCTTGTCCAGAAGCTGTGTCAATCTCACAGCCATCGGTACAGTTGACGATGAGGCTCAGAATCTCACACTTGGGGGTAGAGCTGTTTACTGCGGAGAACATTTGAATGCACGTTCAAGTTTTCGTTATAGTTAATGGGAGGGGGGGGGAATATTTTTCCAGCCCATTTTTCGTAATATTGAGAAAAATCACATGAAACAAGTATTCTTATATATATACCTTGGATTATGCTGATGAAAATTCAAATATAATAACTTGAGAAAATCTTCACATTGCCATCGAAACAGCAGCCATATTGCATTTTTTGGCATTTTATGATGAGTGATGCATTTTTCTAATCTATTTTTTGTTTGACATAATTTGCAGTTATCTTGAGGACATATTATAACATCAATATCTATTTACTTTTTTAAAGCGCTGGTGTATCTCCCAACTCAGAAGACCCAAAAGATGTTAGGGGTAGGGTAAGAAAAGCCTACTTTAAAAAGCAACCAGAACATGTAGCTAATATATAGTGCTTCAGTGAATTGTATAATAAATAATATGTTAAACTGAATCCATTCAAAATTTGAAGATAATATCATGAAAAACGAAAAAAAAAATGATTAGGAAAATAGAGAGAGGGTTTTGACTTGATTAGCAGGTCAAATAACATGGCATTCATGAACATTTCTATTCTTTCTATTCTTTTTTGGCTTGTTACCAAGGACACAGGATGTTTTTACGGCAGTTTTGATACTAAAAACTTTACATTTCATCTTAAAATCACGATAATCAGAAATATTAACAGAATATACATGCTTTCAAAAATTGATATCTCGAGCCCAAAATAGGTAAAAAAAACCTGCATGCCCCCTTAAGTATAGATTGTAACATGCATAGAGCTTGCTGTTGAGTGGGAATTTGCCCTATAAAAATGCTATCTACTATTATTATTAACTGAGAGTTATACTTGCAATGCGATAGGTCATATAGGTGCCTAAGATTAGAGACCTTAACAGAGAGCAACGTGAGGAGAAAAGAGAAGACGTTTACAAAATAAGGACGACAGACATATGAAAGAAGAAGCAAACCACACTAGAGCACCCATCAACCACCCACTTTGACATCCAGTTTTACACCTATTTTAGCAATATTTAGGGCTCTAAAGACGTGGGAAAAGTCTGAATGAAAAAGTACCCCGGCTCTCAAAAGAAACAGCAGTTTTTTTTTTCTACAAATAAAAGAGACTTCCAAAAACAGGCAGTTTCTAAAGCTTTTATTTTAGTACTAAATTTTTTGATACATTGTTACCAATGTCATCAGTATACCACTTTTTTTTTTTTAATGAAGAAGCGTGCGGGATACATTAAGCATTTTCAGTTTGATTAGAATTCATATATATTGAATTTTGACCGCGGGGGCCGCCGAAGCCTACTCTTATCAGTTTTAGGACCACCAAGGGATCTTCAACGAGCGCAATTTGCTAATGGGACCATCAACATTTTTCGCCCGTATCCACGAAGGCTAGATGAAGATCTTATCTGCCCCAAGTTGAGGGGTGTGGCTGACAGTGACAGACAGCAGTAAGAAGGAGGCAAGGAGTAGCAGTAGAAAGGTAACAGAAAGAGTCAGAGGGGGTAATTGGGTGGGGGGCGACAGAAAGTATAGACAAAATCAAACGACAGAACACAATAAGAGAGCAGGAAAGGACGTGAAAGAAGAATTTCTTTTTTATTTTAGAGAAGAAAACTTTCCCGTCGCTGTCAGAATTCGAACTCAGGACCTATTGAATGGAAGGCGAGCATCCTATAACCTCTAGACCATGAAAGCTCCCACCCATTGTCATTATTTATAGAGGTCAAAGTGCACCCTTACTGTGAACACTGCCAATGAGGAGTGTGGCGCTGTAGAGAGTTCCGTTGACAACAACTCCGTTTGTGGCAATGACCAGGAGAGC
>NW_004797485.1:805930-808430 GCF_000002075.1 Aplysia californica | reverse complement strand
AACTTCGCACCATCCTCTCATCCCCTTCCTCTTACTAAAACTGTTCTTTTCAAATCAACAAGTCAGCAGTGAATAAGCTTCAAACAGTAACATTGGTAGTCTAGTGGTTACCCTATCACACTTATCGTTATCATAAAATTGCAGTTTCAGGGTTTGGAGGATCACCTCAGCCCAATGTTGCGTCCTTGGCAAAGGTACTTTACACAAATTCTCCCATCTGACTCAGTCTCGTCGAAGAAGGACGTCAAACTCGAGGGCTCCGCGACTTATATAACCTTACAGAGTAGCTAGAAGCGTCAAGCCTGTACAATTTATTTGTCTAAAAACATCTGTCTCTCACCACTACACTGGCTTGCGTCTGCAGGGTCGACTGAGAAACCTTCATTGCAGCCGCAGCTGTAGGAGCCGAGGTCATTGACACAGATCTGCTCACACGGGCTCTGCAGGCACTCGTCCACGTCTGGGGAGAGAAAGAAAATGGCGGGCGGAAACAACCTTAAGGATGTGTCGATGACTCAATTTGAAAATGCACAAAGCACTACCTCAGAATTACAAAGATCTGTCTGACATTTTGGACCGTTTTGAGTTACTAAAACTTTGAGGCCAGGAACAAATGACTGTTCTATAATTTGCTCTATCAAAATCGTAAGATTATTCAGGGTATCTACGAAGATACTTTTAAAAGTGTACTCGTAAAAGCTTAGCATTTTGTGAAACTCAACATTTTTAACATCAAATTTCTCAAAACTAGGCACTGAAAAGATGGAGCTTTGTAATTCTGGGATAGAGAGAAATGGTTATGTGGTGAGGGGGGCAATGACACTTCAGAGTTTTACCCCAAAATGTGATAAATTTTTTCTCCAGGTGCTTTATGTCCCCATCAGCACACAATAACTTTAGGGCCGTACCTTAAGTTCACATAGGAGGCAGGCTTCCACCTTGTTTATCAGGGCCAGTTTATTATGTCCACATCAGCACACAATAACTTTAGGGCCGTACCTTAAGTTCACATAGGAGGCAGGCAGGCTTCCACCTTGTTTATCAGGGCCAGTTTATTATGTCCCCATCAGCACACAATAACTTTAGGGCCGTCCCTTAAGTTCACATAGGAGGCAGGCTTCCACCTTGTTTATCAGGGCCAGTTTATTATGTACCCATCAACACACAATAACTTTAGGGCCGTACCTTAAGTTCACATAGGAGGCAGGCAGGCTTCCACCTTGTTTATCAGGGCCAGTTTATTATGTCCCCATCAGCACACAATAACTTTAGGGCCGTACCTTAAGTTCACATAGGAGGCAGGCTTCCACCTTGTTTATCAGGGCCAGTTTATTATGTCCCCATCAGCACACAATAACTTTAGGGCCGTACCTTAAGTTCACATAGGAGGCAGGCTTCCACCTTGTTTATCAGGGCCAGTTTATTATGTCCCCATCAGCACACAATAACTTTAGGGCCGTACCTTAAGTTCACATAGGAGGCAGGCTTCCACCTTGTTTATCAGAGCCACCCTGGGCTAAGAAGGAAACAACATCTCAGCAGAAAGACCGATATATCCGATAAAATGTTTCTCCACACACAGGATTCATATTTGGGTATCCTGCGTGTGCTGGCGAAGTGCCTAACTGCTACACCACAGACACAGGGTCAGAGTTTGAAGTTATGGTATTTGTCGTGTGGGGGTGGGGGAGGGGGTTCTTTATACGGCTGTGAATGCTAGACAATCACTAAAGACAGTGAAAGTGATATAGAAGCAACAGTGAGAATGTTGAGAATATCCTAGAAGAAAAAGAAATGAAACGAGGAACTGCTTGATGAAGCCCACATGGGGCCGCTCGCAGTTAAAAATAATCACGAAACGACAAATGCAGTTTTAAGATCCCTGAACAGACAAAAAGGTCTTGAATGTCCAGCTTTCACTGACAAAATTGAATGCAAACGAGGCAGGGGTATAGGCCCATAGCAACCTACTTAGAGAACCTAAACAGACAGGTGATAGGGAAAGATCAGGGTAACATTGCTTTTTTAAGAGCATCTGAGCAAAGGAATGAATGGAGAATCATGATTGGTGATGTTTGCAACAGATCTGGCACTTGATGATGATGATGTTGTTTTTTCAAAAAGCTATTAACCCATCAGACATTAATAAGTCTTTTTTAGAAGGAATACCAATAATTTTGACTTTCTTGTATCTGTCCTAACAGTGCCGAAGATAAGAGATGTTTATTAGAAAGTAACATTATATATATATATATACAGAACTGAAGGAGGAGAGATTATGAGGAGGATAGATGTTTGATACGAAAGGAGGGACCTACCACACCAGAGCACCACCAACAAACCACCCTTGTCGAAGCTTAAGATTATTATTGTTTATATTACAGTGCATTTATATTATGCATGTGATTGTAAGCCTGTGTGTGGGTGCATGTTTGTGTGTGTGTTTGTGAGTGTGTGTGTGTGAGTGTGTGTGTGTGTGTGTGTGTGTGTGTGTGTGTGT
>NW_004797485.1:802479-805830 GCF_000002075.1 Aplysia californica | reverse complement strand
GGTGGAAATGAGGAAAGTTTGGGGTCAATTTTTTTTCTTTCTTATTTTATTGAGGGAAAATGCTGTTTACTGTCTTTTGCGTGAGTGCTTTTCAGTATGCATTTGTCGAAAGGAGTATGTCGGTATGAGTATGTACTGTTGTCTATAAGGGTTGTCACGAGGATTTTCAAAATGTATTTTTGGTTTGTTTACATGCATGCTTGTGAATTTGTTTATTGGTAGAATGGGAGTGATGTCGTTTGACTAGATGTGTGTGATTGTGTGTGTGTGTGTGTGTGTGTGTGTGTGTGTGTGTGTGTGTGTGTGGGGGTGGGTGTGTGTGCGTGTACATGGTGAAACACCAAACTAATGTGCCCTGGGAATATCTGAGCTTATTTTGTCCTTCTTTTAATTTGAAATCAGTCAAATTGTGCATAGCAGAGTGAACCGAAAAGTAATCCGACAGAGTGAACAGTCTAGGGCAGTGATTGCCAATGTAGATGATATCACCCTGTGGTGGTCATCGTGGCGATATTGGTGGGTGGTGGAAATCATCAGGATGGTGACAGACTTTCGTTACTCAATGCTTAACTTGGATAATAATATATAATATGTCAGGGGGCAGTATTAAATAAGTCTTGTAAAGGTGGCATAAGTGAGCGCTGGCTATAGAAAGTTGACAAGCACAATACATCGTCAGTGTTGTGAAAATGCTATGAACTGCTTTGGTGTAATTTTCTTGTGAAAAGATTGGGCACCGTAATATAATATGCGTATAGTGTCTCCTCAACATTGTTATTTTTATAGTTTTCTTTGTTCTATCTGTTTCAGACTGATACTCTTCACACCGAAATTGTAAAAGAAATTGAATAAAGCCTTATTCACAATTCTAACCTTTTTGAAATTATTAATGTACTAGAATGTGTCTGACACTTCAATTATTATATGTTATCACGTCAAAGTGGAATCAGGTGCTCATCAAAATTTGGGCATTTCGAGTTATCAGTATCATCTTAAAAATCTTAAAGCTTGTTTGATTTGTCTTGCTTTCAATGAAACAGATACCCACCTATCTTGAGTAAAAGTCGAGATATTTGCAATTGAAAAGGGTTGGGGTCACCTGGTGTCAGAGGCAAAATTGGCGAGAAAATGGCCGCCAAAATTTGGTGACTTCCAAAGCTTGAGTGTACATGGAAACTGCAAATTTACATCTTTTGCACCTTTCATCGAAGATTTTGGATAAAAATCCATATACAAAATTGTGTTGTTAAATGTACATAAAAGATGTTCAGCTAGATCGTCCACGCAGTGTTTGCAGTGTACTCACGCTGCTCTTGTGCTTCAAAATGTAAACCAAAGAATGTTCCTTTAAAGGAAATTTAAAAGTTTATGATTGAAAGCATGTTATTATTTTGTATTGCGGCTGGGCTGGGAATTGTAAGGTGAAAGATAAAGAAGAATTTGACAGAATCATTAAGAAATCCAGCAAGATCTCTAGATATAATTTTAATAGAATTGATGAAATGTATAACACCACAAGTATAAAAAAGATCAAAAGCATTATAAACAACCCATCACACCCCCTTTCCACCCAAAAATGTAAGATCACGCAGTGGGAGATTTGTACCTTTAAAAACAAAAAAAGATATATATATAAAAGAAGTTTTTTACCATCTTGCATAAGGCTATTGTCAGAATAAGCATCAATGTGTACTGCTCTTTCGAGCATGTATCACTATAACTGCTATAACTCTAAAGGTCTTGTAAATAAGTTCCTGCATGTGGTTGAATGATACATCTGTTGTAATATGTATACATTTTGTCAGCTTTACTTCTCTTTTCAAATTGAATTTTAATTAGATTAATATATAATTTAAATTTTTATGTATACCGTACCTGCATGTGTTTTTACGGTCCGGTATAGCCAAGAAAAATTTCCGTCTGTGATAATAAAGTATTATCTTATCTTATCTTATCTTTTATATTTTCTTATCTTATTTTATTGTATCTTATCTTATCGTATCTTTTATATCTTATCTTACTCACCAGCACAGAGGTGTGAGTCTGTGGAGTTGACCACATACCCTGTGGTGCAGGAGCAAGTGTAACTGCCCTCTGTGTCAGAGCACATTTGTTCACACAGGTTCGTGGAGTCTCGGGCACATTCGTCCACGTCTAAAGACAGAAATAAATAATAACAATAATAAATACCATTTATGCTGGGCTTTTCCATTTTAAAAAAATGCTCAGTATGCATTATATTAATAAAAAATATCACACCTTAAAAATTAAAGGATATGTGTGTATGTAAAAAATGTTTACTTTTATGGGATACTTTAAAAATATTATATATATTGAATATATATATAAAGTAAAACAATAAAGAAGACCTATGTAAAGGGCAATAATGCAGTCATCATTGCACTAATTTCAGCAAACTGTGGCTAGAATCCTACACAATAAGATGGTTAACTCCCTCCAAAAAAGTGTTCGCCTCTTGGCAAGTTCTCATGGGTGTTGTCGCCAAGGCCAATTTTGAAGAAGTTTGTTTAATAAGGCAAGAGGACATGACCACCATAATAAAAAAGAAAACATGGAGATGGATTGGGCATGTTCTGAGAAGAGAACCAGACTCTATTGCGAAGACTGTCCTCCACTGGACACCCGAAGGACATCGCAAGAGGGGTACACCCAAAGTGACCTGGAGATGCTCAGTAGAGTCTGAAATGAAGTCCTGGAACCATTCGTGGGGGACATTGACAAAGATGGCCTAAAACAGACAGAGCTAGAGATCCTTTGTTGCTGCCCTAAACGCCAGATGGCGTAACTGGTGGTAAGTAAGTAAGTTGTTTTAATAATGTCCATAGAAAGGGGTGAACTATCTTGTCATATCAGATCTCCGACCGCAGCTTGCCAAGTGTTGAGACTGTTGGTTTATGGGCTTTTCCATTATTATTTTTTCTGATGTCATATCAATATGGAGTCGAACCTGGTGTAATGGTAGGTTCAATTGTCCTTACATTTTTACAAAGCAAAAGCAAAACACTTTTGGTACTTTTCGCTTCGAAATAAATTAAACTGTTTGTCTATTTCTTAAGTCCACGTGAACAAAATTAATTCTTTTCCAGATCACCTGTTTGTTTAAGCCTCCTAAGCCCAAAACTTTGAAATTGTATTTTATTGCAATTTCTTCAGAACCTCCGATATCAGTTGCATGGTTTCAAGAAACATTTTGTGGAAATCTCTATTCTATATGTTGAAAAAAGCATGAAAAAACCACATGAAGTCAGTACAGTTAGTTAAAAGAATGAAGCAATCTCTCTCTCTCTCTCTCTCTCTCTCTCTCTCTCTCTCTCTCTCTCTCTCTCTCTC
>NW_004797485.1:799474-802351 GCF_000002075.1 Aplysia californica | reverse complement strand
CAACGTACAATTTTGCTTTCTGGGTCTAGTACATCTGAAAAGAGCTTGTTTCATCTGATCGACTTATTCGATAGGCCTACCATTGTCATCACTGGCACATGAACAGAATAAATCCAGAACTTCCCCAAATGTGTCCCTTGTGTGACTAAGCATATGAGACTATGGATCATGACCTGCTCCACGACACAGCCTTAGATAACATCAGAGCTACCCATCTCACTATGAGACCTAACATTGACAACACACTCTAAGGAACATTATAACAAATGAAGCAAACCTGCACTAATCACTACATGGCATTGGACAGAATGGTGAGAGCCCAGCTGTTACTGGATCGATAACAACAACAACAACAACAACAACAACAACAACAGCAACAGCAACAACAACAACAATATCATCATCAATAGCACCAATAAAACCCGCAGCAAGTGTCTGTGCTCCAAAAAAGCAGATGACTCACAAACAAGGAAAAGCAACTCACTGACACACGTGTTGTTCACGTCCTCATAGCCCCTGGCACAGTCACATGTGAAGGACCCAGCTTCGTTGTAGCAGGCCTGGGGGTAAACAGATAATAACTGTCATAGGTGGTTATAACTAATTGTCATAGGTGGGTTAACTCACCACCTGCCCCTGCCACAAATGCTGAGGACAAAGCTCTGTTTCAGCTGTCTTCCTTTGGTGCAGCCCTGGTCATTTCCTGAAGTTGTCTTTAGACCATTCCCAAAGAGGGGATATTAATTATAACATGTTGTTAATAATGCACAGTAGAATTGTAAATGGGCTGATTTATCAATGTCATGTGCCAGAACAGCATACGGGGAACTGCTGCTGTTTCTTTCGTCATCCTTACTATCGTCATTTTTCCTCTACTTCTTTTGTATGTTTGTCACTCTCTGGTGAACTGCTATTTCCGGGAAGCTTTGATTGTCGAAGCTGACTTTGTGCTGTTGAAGCTAGAGAGGTGAGCAGAGTAAGCATGATTCCCTGTATGAACTTCTCTGTTGACATCCACCGCTTGGCGCTCATTGACCTCATGCAGTTGCAAGCGCCGTAAAACCTTACTAAAACTAAAGTGACATTTCTGACAAGAACACTGGTGATGATCCTGAAGCAGGGCCGTCTGTATCTGCCAGTAATGAGTGCAGACCAGTACAACCGAAGGATGAAGGGCTTGCAAAACAGGAACTTCTCTCCTCAGACCTGGACTAAACTGATCAACATGATACTGAATGGGAGTCTGAGACTGACGTTGAAAACCAGTGATAAACCTGGAACCTCTTTGAAAACTTCCTTAAGCCGAGTTCTAATGTACATTTTGAAATGTAGATTAGATCTGGTACGGTCCCATGCATGAGCTGTATTGTTATTTTTCATCATGGGGATACATTGCAACTTTGGTTGAAAAAATTGGATAAATAACTACCGGTTCTTTAGATGTAATATTCATCACTTTGAAATGTTTTTGTATTGAATGAAATGCTGGGAATTATTCTACCCTTTTGAAAATCAATAAATAATATCTCTAAACTGAAATGCAATGGCCTACACTTCTGTTAGTCAGGGCTGGATCCTGCTCGCAAAATCTGAGAGTGGCGATTCACGATTCAGTCAGTTCAATGAATCACGAGTACGCGAGCGCTCGGGGAACACTAAGTCTCGGGCTCATTGTATTCGTGAAACGGAACAGTGTCATATCAACGCCACTCCGCAAGTCCCACTCTTGTTGTCCCGCCATCCTCTCTGTCCCCGCCCTTTGTTGAGCTGATACTGACCTCAATTAGCAACCTGCATAAATTAACCCCCCCCCCCCCCCCTTTCTGCCAATCCCCTCCCATCAGGATTCCAACACATACGCACAAATTGTTAAGCTGTTAAAAAAAGTTCGCTAAACTAAAACAATGGCACCGTAAAATTCCTTCTGTCTATTGGTTGGAACCCGTTCATTTTGTTTTAATAGGGGGGTTGGACTATGCAATCTTTTGTAAAATAAGGGGAGCCATACTAAGTGTTGCGTTCCGTTCTTGCGCTCGTGACTCGACTCGCGACTCAGCAGTAGGTTACAAACAAGCCTCAAGGTGGTGACAGCGACAGGGGAGTTAATCGGGAATCGGAAGGCGATACTGTTCCGCGTTCCACTGAAGTGAACCGCGAATTGCGTTCCGCAGGGAAGAGTGGCGATTCAGTTCCGTTCTCGCGTTCACGACCCAGCTGTAGAAAAAGTGTTAGTATGCCCCAGTTACCCTGATGTGGAGTTTACTATGTTAAAAAATCCCCTTATATATGAGGATGTCTTAGTCACCCTAAGGCACCCTCCCTCCCTCTTTACCCTCATATTTGTTTAAAAATTTAACATATTTGTCCTCGAAAGGGTCTAAATCATCACAATCAAACCATCCCCCTAATTTGAACCCAAAAACAATAACTTAAACTCATAAATTTTTTAATTTTGCATCTTAGAAGCTAAAAAAGGAGCCTTAGTCACGCCGGTTTGCCGTATTACATGTATTTTACACATTGTGTGTGTTCTTGTGTTTGTGGATACATGAACGAGTGTTTGTGTATATATAATATGTACGTGCATCTGTGTTTATGCGTGAGTGTCTGTGTGGGATGTGAGTGTGCATAAAGACGGCAAATACTCAATTCCCCTCTACCCCTACTTGCCTCGCACGACACACACATAAACACATATATACACACACACACACTTAGACAAACACACACACACACACATGCACAACCACACACACACACACACACACACACACACACACAAGAACTGCCACACACAAATACACACATACACACATAAACATATACACACACAAACACAGACAGACAGACAGACAGACAGACAGACAGACAGACAGA
>NW_004797485.1:795633-799270 GCF_000002075.1 Aplysia californica | reverse complement strand
CACACACACACACACACACACACACACACACACACAAGATGAGCCACACCGCCACACTCACATAGTTCTCTCTGTTCTGCTGGGCGCACGTATTTGTTGCCGTCGTCTCACACTCGTCCACATCTTGGCTACAAACATGGCCGGTCCAGGCAGACTGACAGTCGCATGCCCCGCTCGTTTTGTTACATGGCCCGTTACTGTGTTCTCTGTCACAGCTGCACTGAAGCAGACATTCTTCCCCGTAGAAGTAGTCGGCGCAGACTGCAAAGAGGGGAGACATAGCTGTGTTACAGTAATATGGTCGCTTTTAAGCACAAGTGGACTATCCTGAAAAATGCTGTTTTGATAAAAAAAAAATCAAAGGTAAAGTTTTTGAACCCTTGATCAGTTTCTTTAAAAGACAAGGAAAGTTTTCACTATAACCAAACAAATATACACACCAATGAAACAAAACTTCTCCTATAGGTAAGGCAATGCCCGCTTTTGGTGTTGGTCAAGATTTCTGGAAACCCCCTAAATCTGGGTTAGCCCGCTTGTCCTTAAAAGTGACCATATTATATAGATAGCATTTACATGGCGCAAATTCCCATTGGAATCTATTTTATGACCCTAGCAGACCTGGTAGCATTCTGAAATGATCTCAGCTTCCTGGGAAGCATACAGTACAAGCTGCAACTTATTGGTGCTAAAACACAAACATACTGACAAGATCTTTCACTGTCTATTGCCAGGTACCCATTACCACCAGGGTGAAGTGAGGAGAATTCGTGTAAAGTGCCTTTCCCAAGGACACAACGTCGGGCCTGCGGCTCAAACCTCCGAACCAGCAACCTCACTATTACGAGTCCGGTAGCTAAACCACTAGGCCACCAACGACAAAACAGATGAAATGGGGAACGATTTAAAAACAAGAAGCTAGCTCAGGATAAGGAAAGGAGGAAAGTGTTTGTTCACGATGATGATGATGATGACGATGCTGATGACGATGATGATGACGATGATGATGATGATGATGATGACACTAAAGGAAGACATTTTATCTTATTTAAGTTTAGGTGTTTTTACACCCCCATCAGCCTCATTTTCGTCATTTAGAGTGGCAGATTGCTTTGACTACATCTATCAGGGCCAATCCCGGCTGAGAAGGATACAACATCCCAACAGAAAGACCTTTTTTTGGTAAGTGTTTTACAGCGCTCGCAACTGCATAAAGTCATATGAGCGCGCAGGACACATCCAACATTTTCAATTGGTAGGAAATTTTGAATTTTGCCCAGGTAGTGGAGGAAGCCTACTCTTAAAGATTTTGGACTACGAAGGGATCTTTAATGTGAACAACTTGCACACAGGACCTCCGAGATTTTTCGCCCTTGTCCCAGAGGGCTAAGAGTAGATCGTACCTACCATAAGATCAGAGGAGTGGTTGAAGGACTGCAGTAAGAAGGAGCTAAGGAGAAGCAATAGAAAGGCTGCAGAAAGAGTCAGGAGCCAAGAGAAGGGATACAACATTCCAGCAGAAAGACCATGAAAGTAATACTAGACAAATACTTCCCCACACTAGACTTGAACTACCATCTCTTGCCTGCAAAAGCGAGGCACATACACCACACCACAGACGGGATAGTGAGTGGTTGACGGGTGCTCTGGTGTGGTTTGCTCCTTCTTGCCTATGAACCACCTGTTAACTTTATTCTCTCCTTCTTTTCTTTTGACTTTTACTCTCTATAAGCACCTCTAATCTCCGGCACAGGTAATTACTATGACCTATTTGTGTTACAAGTGCCGTAAAACTCTAATTGAACCCTCTTTAAATGACGTTGCTCATGGTACCATAAAGTACTATAATGATACTATTATTATAACAACCACAACAATAAGGGAAATGATAATAATAATAATAATAATAATAATAATAATAATAATGATAATTTACCAAAAGAACCAAGGATGCTACAACGTTCAATCAAAGTTGTTTATTTATTTATTGCGTCACAAAACTAAGCACAGATAGTCAGGATTTACATTACAGATCCAGACCAAACAAACCAAAAAATCCTGTTTGTTTGTCTGTCATGTCAGTCCGTGAGCCAGTTTGAGCAAAGAGAAACATATCGACTCAACAGGCAGTCAGCTAGGTCTATTTGTTCGTTTGAGCAGAGGACTACATTAGCAACAAAAACAAAAACAAAACAATAGCAACAACAAAACAAACCCAGCTACGACAGCAGTACCACCACCAACAGTAAAAACGTTAACAGTAACAGCATCAACAACTGCAACAACAGAAACATAAACAACAACCACCACCACCACCGCCAACAACAACAACAACAGCAACAACAACAACAACAACAAAAACAGCAGCAGCAACAACAACAAAAAGACAACAATAGAACCCGTTCCTAAAGACACGACTTTAGAACGATTTCACTTCCTGGAGGTTTCCTTCCCCGCGGTTACGACGTAGTGCCGGCATAGTGGTCAGAACGTTGTCCTGGGAATGAGAAAGAAAAGAACAACACCTGAGGTGTAACCCTACAGTCAATGGGTGGTCGAAGGAGAATGACGCTTACACAAACCCATGAATGTCATATTGGCCTTGAAACAATCAACAGTGTCACCACTCAGTGGAATCAGGCACTCGTCAATAGCTAGGCATAATAATAATAATATGTCACGACGCGGTGGAATCATGGCACAATCAGGTGCTCGTCAATTGTTAGGAATTTTCATGTGTTACGACGAGATACAATACTAGTTTGGTAACTTCCAAAGCTTGAATGTCCTTGGAAACAGCAAACTTACATTTTTGTGACTTTGATCTACCCTTTTCAGTAGAATACACTAAGATATGCATGTTGCTCACCCCACTCCATTCCAAAAAGAGAATAATTCAAAACAGAAAACTCGACAAACATTGACCAAAGATTCTTAATCCTTACTATGGTCATTTTCCTCTACTTCTTTTGTATGTTTGTAACTCTCTTGTGACTTGCTATTTCCGGGGCGCCTTGATAGTCGAAGCAGACCTTGTCGTAGGCACTTCAGTGAAATTTTCAAACTTCTCCGAGGGCACTAACATTTGGATTATTGAAAAGAGTTTGGCTATCTGTTTTCAGAGCTTTTTCAATTTTTGTGCTATCTTTGTTAGTTTCGAAGCAGCGACCGTTTTTGTGAATCAATTTTCGCCCTGATTTGGCCAAATTTTTGCACTGCATTTTGTGCCACCAAAACTCGAAATTTTGCTTCACAACGTCATAAAATCCTTAATAATTGTTGTATCGTGACCATTGAGGTATAATTTTGTTTGCTGTTTTATGTAGAATCAATAGGCCTATATAAAAATAGAAGTCTAGTACATTAAGAGTAAACTTCTATTTACCGTTTAATTACGTCATAATCGTGACGTCGGGAGTCTTATGCCTATTATCACAAAAAAGAAACAGGCACACTTTCCATAATAATGGTCCGATTTTCAAAAGAAAAACATCTCTCATTTTGTTTTAAAGAGTTCTGTAACTTGTTATTGGGGGAAAATGATTAAAACTGAAAGCAGTTTCAATCTTACATGCATAACTCAAGCAGGAGGTTGGCGGGTGCTCTGGGGTGTGGTTTGTTCACAATCAACCGTCCTTAT
>NW_004797485.1:777745-792745 GCF_000002075.1 Aplysia californica | reverse complement strand
TTTATGGCACTTGCAACACAAAAAGGTCATGTAAGTGCTGAAGATTAAAAGTATTACAAGAGAGTAACAAACATAAAAAAGGAGGAGAGATCAGGACAAAAGAATATTGAATAGGAAAGAAGGAGCAAACCACATCAGCGCACCCACCAACCACCCACATGACCTTATTGTGTGCTAAGTGCGGTAAAACATGTGCTCAAATTAAAAAAACCATGCCCCCAGCCACTGACCTTCACAGGAGATTCCGTCAGCACTCAGCCTCTTCCCCACCGGACACGTGCACTCAAAGCTCTGGTTGTTGGACACCTCTCTACAGCCACCGGCGCACGAGTGACCCGCACAGAGGTCAACGTCTGGGGGAAATAGCGAAAGTTTGGAATATTTGAAGGGCTCAATGGTGCAATCACAAACTGGAATTCCTGACCATGGTGAAATGGCATATTATGGCTACCTCAAAATTACAAAGTTTAATCTGAAATTTTTGGCCATTTTGAATGACTAAGACCATGAGGTCAGAATCCAAATGTACTATCTGATTTATAAAAATTGTAAGATCATTTGGAGTCGTTATCAAGACATTCAAAGAATTGCATTCGAAAAAGCTTGACATGATTTTAAACTCAAAATTTTTCTTGCCAAATTTCTCAAAACTAGGTACTGAGCAAATAGGTTTAACACCCCTATATTATTATCAACATCATAAACTAAACTTCAGAGTTTAACGCCCATCTCCAAAAGGACGGAGCCAGTTGGGAAATTCCTGTAAAGTGTCTTTCCCAAGGACACAATGTCGTACTGAGCTGAGGCTCTAACCCCCAAACCTGTTATCTCACGATTACGAGTCCAGTAACCTAACCACTGGGATACCTAGGCACGCGAATTCATGAGACTATCAATTCAAGAGATTGTAGACTCATAGCTTCATTTCTGTTTGACGTTTGGTTGATTACAAATGGTCTCCCATTCAACTAATAGTAACAATATATAACTACCAGTTAAATCAAAAATAAAGTTATGAGACAACAGGCTTTTGAAATTGATACCCTCACGATTTCCATGAGGTGATAACATTTGATTTTATATTGAACTATTCTGATGGTTCAAAATGAGCAGCAAAAAATGGCTTTGATATGGTGCTGATTGGGCATTTCACGAACACTGGTGTTTTTACCTCAACTCATAAAGATTTCATAAGCTTTCTTTTGGGCGAATTTTTTTCTGGTCACCCTGTTTAATATAAAAGGTATCACTCCCCATTTCTAGTTCTCCATTAGTTTATTTTGGTGGCCGGACCGCCAAATCAAATGTCCTGTTGAACGAGCCAAATTTGTTAAGAGCCTTGAACACTGTATAAAACAACCTGAGTTAAGAACGCCCCTTTGAGGATTCGAACAAGGGTCGTTCACACCGCAGTCAAGTATGATACTGCGAGTTCAATAAGTGTTGCTACCCCAACTGTGTGAAAAAAAAGGTTCACAGTCACAAGTTACTCTGTCTCCTATGCTTATCTCTATGTCAAAAACTCACTCACCGTCACTTAAAGATATTGTATCTGTTGTGTTTTATCTCTATGAAAACTCACTCACCATCACTTTAAGATATTGTATCTGTTGTGTTTTATCTCTATGTCATAAAGTCACTCATATTCAAAGATATTTTGTCAATTGTGTCTATCTCTGTGTCATAAAGTCACTCACCATTACAAGATATTTTGTCAGTTGTGTCAATCTCTGTGTCATAAAGTCACTCACCGTCACTTTAAATTATAGTATTTGTGGAGTTTTATCTCTATGTCAAAAACTCACTCACCTTCCAAGATATTTTGTCAGTTGTGTCTATTTCTGTGTCATAAAGTCACTCACCATCACAAGATATTTTGTCTGCCGTGTTCAATTCTGTGCCTTTCGGACAAAGACACTTCTGAAGTCCACCTACCACAGCGCACTGGTACGTGCAGGAACTGTTGGTGCTGCAGCTTTCTTCAGCTGCGAAAAAAATGGAAAAAAATGATTCACTCACAAATTGTACATAATATGTATAATGACAAAATCAAGTTAAGGAAAAGCCAAAAGTACACTTGTAGGTTTAATGTGAGGCGTTGAGGTTCGTGGTATAGTACAGATTGCAAATTTCATAGAGCTTGTTGTTGAGCGGGAATTTGAGCCACATGAATGCTATATATAAGATTATTATTATTATTACTATTATTATTATTATCATTATTATTATCGTTTTTATTATTATCATTTTCATTATTATTATTATTGTTTTTATTACTATCATCATTCCTATTATTATCACTATTACTATTATTATTATCATTTTTATTACTATTAAAATTATTGCTATTATTATTATCGGGTCTTTTTCTTTCTTTTTTCTGAATTCTTAAAAAAAATATCTCATGTAATGGACTGTGTAGCACTAAAAAGAGAAAGTATTCCATGTTGAATAATGGCCCCAAGCAGGTATTGAGAGCAAACAGGTCAGAAATTCAGACGTTTGTTTGGTTTTTAATCTTACACACAGAATGAGTGGTTTGATTCCCATGTGGGTTTTTTTAAATCGAGTTACTTCGTCGATGTACTAGGACGTTGTTTCCTTCTCAGTCCAGGTTGGCTGTCTGGAAAGGTTTTAGCAGCCTGCTTCCTCATTGGTCGCAGAAATGTTGATGTTGGTGTAAAACACCATTGATTAAAATTCCAGTTGAGCGACGTCGTGGTGAAATCAGGAGCTCGTCAAAATAATTTTTGGCTAAACACCGTTCATGGCAATAAAAAAATGCATTCCTGTGTGGATTTTACTGAAAAAAATTTAATCAAAGGCACAAAAAATGTAATGTGAAAATTATAATGCCATTTTAGCTTTGGAAATCACCAAACTTTAGCAGCCATTTTTTCCATAACAATTTATTTACCCTCTGACACCAGAAACCTATATTTCATTCAATCGTAAATATTTCAGTTTCCATTCAAAGTAGATGGAATTTTTTTTAATCAAAAAGAAAAAAACAAATGAAGGAAGTTTAAGACAATACAAATAAGTCCATATGCCCAAAAATGAAAAGCACCTGGCGATCGGTACAAGCGGAAATTGAAAAAGCGGGGACATCATGGAAACAGATAGAAAAGGATGCTCAGGACAGGCTTTGCTGGAGTAATGTTGTTGATGGCCTGTGCTCCACTGGGAGTTAAAAAAGGGCAAGAGAGAGAGAGACCTGTTTCCACCATATCGTCACACAAACACCCCAAAAATTAACATGCACAACGGGACACAAATATGAGCGCCTGATTTCAATGATTCATGACACAAAATACGAGAGTGCCAGATTCCAACGATTCATGACACAAAATATGTGAGTGCCAGATTCCAACGATTCATAACACAACTATTCAAGGTACATGGCATTTTTTTATCAAAAGAAAAAAACCACTGAACAAGCTTTGACATGACACAAATAAGTCTATATGCCCTAAAAATAATTGATAAGCACCCAATCCTAGGGTGTGTGTCATGACACAATTGCGAGCACCAGATTCCTCCAACGTTTCACAACACAAATGCCAGCGGCAGATTCCTCCAGCATGTTGTGACCCACTTACCCCGACAAGACAAGCCGTCTGAGTTGAGCTTGAGGCCTGTGGGACAGGAGCAGCGGTAACCTCCCGGGACGTTCACACAGTCTCCCTGACACTCGTGCTTCAGGGAACACTCGTCTGTGTCTGCGGCACGAGGGAAAAACAAAATGGCATAAGAAGAATAAAGACAGAAGAAAAACAAAACAACACAAGTGAAATAGCAATAGAAGAAAAACAAAACACCTTAATAGAAATAGCATTAGAAGAAAAACAAAACAATGTAAGAGAAATAGCAATAGAAGAAAAACAAAACATTATAATAGAAAAATAACAATAGAAGAAAAACAAAACATTATAATTTAAAAAATAACAATAGAAGAAAAGCAAAACATTACAAGAGAAATAGCAACAGAAGAAAAACAAAAATTCTTAAGAAAAATAACTATTCAATGATCAGGTGGCGCGGGTTTTGTTATTATTTTTTTAATTCCTCTCTAATTTTGTACAATTTTTTCTGTGAACTCTTTGTTTTCTTTTTCAAAACAAATTTAAGGCAGCTCATGTTCACAAAAATTAAGCTGAAAGGTGCTTGCTATGTAAAGGGTGGGCCCTTTTCTGTCGAACGCAGTAGACCCAAGTTCGATTCCCGAGTGGGAAAGATTTTTATCGAGTATCTTGATCTTTTGCTGGGATATTGTATCTCACTTAGCCCAGGTTCGCCCAATTTCCCCAAAAAGATCAATAAAATAATTATGATTTGTTATTATTATTATTATTATAACCCCAACAATTATACATACTCTCACAAGATTAGTTTGTGTCAAGGCACTGCACAGTGGTGACCAGCAAAGGCATCTTTGAGAAATTGTTCTGCATTGGAGTAATATGGCTTATATGTACGTATTTAAGTAGGTATTTATGTATGCATGTATTTATAATCACGTATTAATGTAAGTATGTTTGCCATTGTAATCCAAATTTCCCCATGGGGATCAATAAAATAAAATATATTAATGCAGTTTTTGGGACACCTGAACAACTAGCTCTCACTGGCAAAATTGAAGGCAAATGAGGCAGGGGTAGGCCCGGAGCAACCTTCTTAGAGAACCTAAACAAATGGGTACCGGGGAAAGATCAGGGAAACGCAGCCGGGTTGGTTTTTTTTAGCATCCGAGGAAAGGAATGAGTGGAGAACCATGATTGCAGATATCTGTCACAGATCTGGCACTGGATGATGATCAGCATCATTATAACCCTAACTATATATGTATCATACATACCCTCACAAGATCTGTTTTGAGTATGAGTAGCTAGCCAGACATACATACCCTTATACAACCTATTTTTTGTATCTACGCGTTTCCCCACCAGTCATACATAACCTTATACGACCTATATTTTGTATATACGTGTTTCCACACCAGTCATACATGAACTCACAAGATCCATTTGTGTATGAGTAGCTAGCCTCGTCAGACATACATACCCTTATACAACCTATATTTTGTATATACGTGTTTCCCCACTAATAATAATAATAATAGATAGCATTTGTATAGCGCATATCCCCACTCAGCAGCAGGCTCTATGCGCTTTACACTATATTATTACCCCAGCAGACCATAGAACACTCCGAAACATTCTCAGCTTCCCGGGAAGCATACAGTGCAAGCAGCCGATTAAGCGCTCAAACACTAACAAACTGACCAGATCTTTCGCTGTCTATAGCCGGGTACCCATTCCCACCTGGGTGAAGTGAGGAAAATTCGTGTAAAGTGCCTTTCCCAAGGACACAACGTCGGGCCCTTGACGGGATTCGAACCCACGACCTTACGGTTGCAAGTCCGAGAGTCTAACCACTAGGCCACCGACGCCACACTAGTCATACATACCCTCACAAGACCCGTTGGTGTAGGTGTAGCCCGGGAAACAGGAGCACCTGAAGGATCCCACAATGTTCTCACAGGCCTGGGGGCAAGTGTTCAGGGCAGGGTCAGCACACTCGTCCACGTCTGAGGATAAAAGTGAGGGGGGGGGGGGGAGAGGGAGGGGGAGAGGAGGGAGAGGGGGGGGGGGGTTCTTTGATTGTAGGTTTACAATTCCATAAATTGCCTGAGTATATTATTTATTTATTCATTTAATTGTTTATTTATTTATTTATTTATTTATTTATTTATTTATTTATTTATTTATTTATCTATATTCGTCCATTCATTTATTCATTCATTCATTTACTCATTCATTTATTTAATTATTCATTCGTTCATTCATTCATTCATTCCTTTATTTATTTATTTATTTATTTATTTATTTATTTATTTATTTGCTTGCTTGGGGGGGGTTTTCTTTTCCTTCATTTGTTTCTTGTGAACATGATTTGTCTTTCTTGATCTTGTTGTTCTTTCTCCTGACAGCATAAGACAGGCACATGTCTATGACTGTGTGTCTTTCACCGCCATCAACACAGTGGTGATGATTTAGGAGTCAGGCTGCTCTGTCCTTTACCAGTCAGTTAAACCGTCTCACAGTGAATGTTCTCTGTCTTTTGAGTTGGTCAGTTGTAATTGAGTGACAACTCTGTACTGCACCTGGTAAATGTATTACGGCACTCACAACTGCATAAAGTCACATGAGCGTGCAGGACTCATAAAACATTTTCAATTTGATATGAATTAATTTTGAATTTTGCTCGATGGCGGCCAATGCCTACTGTTATAAATTTTGGACAACCCAAGGATCTGTAACGAGCGCAACTTGAACACGGGACCTCCATGATTTTTTGCCCTATCTGAGAAGGCTAGGTTTAGATCTTTCCTACCATAAGATCAGGGGTGTGGCTGAAAGACAGCAGTTAGTAGGAACCAAGGAATAGCAGTACAAAGGCTGCAAAAAGAGTCAGAAGCCCAGAGGCAGGGGCAAAGTAGATGAGGGGGTGGGGGCAGAAAGTGGAGATGAAAGCAGATGACAGAACCTGGTTAGAGAACAGGAAAAGAGGTGAAAGGAGAAAACTTTATTGAAGAAAAGTTTTCACATCGCTGTCAGGTTTTGAATCTGGGACCTATAGAATGTGAGGCAAACACCATAACCTCTAGACCAAAAGAGCCCCCGAATAGGCGTTTATTATATTTATTGTTCACAAAAGCAAAAAACATGACGTTGATTCCTGTTCTTGAAAGGTATAAATACTTGATTGATTGTTTGGGGAGGGGGAGCGTGGGGGGGGGGGTTGTATGTGTGTGTGTTTGCTTGTTTGTCATTGTTTGGAGGGGGGTGGTTGCTGTTTTCTTAGTGATCACCAACACTGGTAAATGATCATCATACTGAACACTACAACAAAGATGACAAAGACAGTTTCAAAACAATAACTTACCCACACAATTTCCGTTGTCCAGTTCCAAACCGGGCAGACACTGACACAGTGAGGTGCCGATGAGGTTGACACATTCCTCCGTGGAGCGACACACTCGCAGTCCGCGCTCACACTCATCCACGTCAGTATCGCACAGCTCTCCTGTAGCACACACACACGCAAATACAACACACAAAGGCAAAGCTTGTTATAGGGTTACGATAAAATGGGTTTATGAGTCAAAAAACAAATATTTGCATCTATCTATCTATCTATCTATCTATCTATTTATCTATCTATCAATCTATCTATCTATCTGTCTGTCTGTCTGTCTGTCTGTCTCTCTAATATATCCATCCATCCATCCATCCATCCATCCATCCATCCATCCATCCATCCATCCATCCATCCATCCATCCATCCATCCATCCACCCCTCCCTCCCTCAATTCATCCATCCATCTATCTATCTATCTATACCTGTCACAACACTGAGGAATCAGATGCTTTATGTCAATGTTTCAACTCGTGGAGTCATTGGTATCATCTTAAAATTTGTTTATCATACTTTTGATTTTCTTTTTTATTGTAATCATCTGTCTTAAACAGAAGACATTCAGAACAAGCATGCACAAATCGAAAACATAAATTTGCCTACATGCCATAGTAGAATTGAAAAATCTGTAAGAAAAAGGAAATTATTCTTTTATTTTCAAAGTGATCCAAAACTTCGCTGACACATGCAGGAGACACGAGTTCCATTCCCGAGAACGGAGTATTTTTGTCGAATACCTCAGTATTTCAGCGGAGATGATATTTGTATAAAAATTATTCCACTCAGCTTGAGTCTGTCTTGAACATTCCACGTACTAAATCAAAGCCATTATCGCGTCCATGAAGTAAAAATAGAACCAAGAAAGTGGTGATGGATAGGACACACCTTCAGAAAGCCCAGCGGGAACATCACAAGACAGTCGCAGCAATGGAACCCTCAAGGAGCACGAGGAAGGGGTATGCCACGGGAAACATGGGTGAGATGTGTGGAAAGGGACATGAGAGAGATGAAGCTCACTTGGAAAGAGCTAGGAAGGATGGTCCAGGACAGAGATAAATGGAAGGAGCTTGTATGTGGCCTATACAGGGGTGGACGGCATTGATAATGATGATGATCGCATCCATGCGCATGCTTCATTTCACAGAACTACGACAAACCTTCATATCCATCTTTGCAGACACAGCCTAGCACAGGGTCGCACCGGTCCGCTCCGACAGAACACTTGCACGCCTTGTCGCACTCGATGCCCCAGTAGCCACCTGTGCAGGCTGAGAAAAGGGAACATTCGCAAGGTAGTGCATATGTGAAGCTGTTTAGTAAAGTTTAAATTTCATTGGGGAAGAATAAATTGTGTTTAAAATAAAGGTTATGTATGTAAGTGTATTTATAATATATAGATCTTTATGTCAACTATTGGCATCAGTGGTACGATAATTAGTCTCATTGTCGCTGCACGCAAGAGGCAGGGGAAGCTCGTGGGGCTAAAAAGTGGGCGTGCACAATTATTAAGCTGTCGCAGGCAGAAGATAGTCAAGGGCATAGTGAAAGGGGGGGGGGGGGAGTATAATTTTAGGATCTTTGGGTTGGTGAGGGAGGCCCTCGTGCTTTTATTTTCCTTCTTTTTACTTGTCGCTTTGATTTCTAGAACTTAATTTGTTTTTTAGCAGAACATCAATTTCGTTCATCCTGCATTAGAACTCAATACTGAAGTAATTACTTTCACCACTCCACTACGAAACCATTCAAAGGCACTACTCATAAGATGGTGACTTAAGTATATCACGTTCACCTCCCTCAGGTTCACGGTCACAGAGTCACTTAAAATAGTGGCAAGACAATGAACCAATCACAATTCACTTGAGCATTCCCTTGAATTGCTCCAGGGCTCACATAATTATTTTAGACTGCCTACTGTGGACTATGTTTCGGCACTATTCGACAGGAGCACATTTGAGATGTGCCATCTTATTAATATTAATGTACCGCCAAACTTGGTACGAGTGTCGTCATCGCTTGGGTTATCCCAAAGAGTGATTTATAGATCAGGTTACCACTGTTGACTAATACCCTATTATGCCAAGTTAAACAATGTGGACTTTGGCATGGCATAGTAGATGTTTTACGGCACTATAGACACAGAAATGGATATAACATGTAGCTAGTGTCTGTTTCTGGCTTCTTATATTTTATTATTGTGGGTGTTTTACGTAATAAAACATTTTTAAAATGTGGACGGCACTGCACGACCGCGCTCTATGGACGAACCACGCCTGGCAAGAGGCATGAGTTGAATTCCCAGGAGTGGGAATCTTTCCTATTGAGTACCTTCGTCTATCTGTAGGGAGTCTGTACCCCACTCAGCCGGGAATGAGACAGCCAGTCTCCTGAATGATCTAAGATCAAAGATGTGTCAATCCAGACAGAACAGGTTTATAAGCACTCCTCTCGACAGTTTTACAAAGAGTTTTACAGCACTTGCAACATAATTAGGCCATGTAAGTGCTGAAGATTAGAGATTTTTATTTTAGTTTTCATATTTTTACACTTTTGAAAATATATATGGAGTAAAATATGAGTAAAAGAATAAAGATAGAGGTGAATTTTTTTTATAATTATTATTTCAAAAATATAAAATATTAACGCAATATCCAGATTGCCGCTCAATTAAGCGATCGTTAAAACGTGCAGATTGCTCGTAACATGTTTTTACAATAATAACAGGAGAGCCAAAAATCTGAATGTTGTTACCAGGAAAACCAACTCTTTGCAAACATCCTTAGTCAATATTTTTAAGAATGCAATTTTGATATCATTAGCATTTCCTTATTATCTTTCAATCGAAGGATGTTGAGGGGGGTTTTTTGTCAACAACATTTAGATTTAGTTTTTTGGCTATCCTTTATAATTGAAAAAATTGTACAGATTTTACTTTTTAAAATGACTGCAGAGATTGATGAGGATGATAGATATTGATGGAAAACAAGGAGCAAACCACACCAGAGCATGCACCAACCACCTACGACCTCTCGACACACCCGTTATGCAGTGTTCAGCTCAAAGACGTTCCAGAAAGTCTCCTCACCTATACAAGATCGTCCATCGTTGTCGAGTTTTTTGCCAGCCGGACATGCACACTTGAACGAGCCCTCCGTGTTGTTGCAGCCAGACTTGTAGCTGCACAGGTTCAGGTGATCATACTTGGGGTCACACTCGTTGATGTCTGGAACAGCACAACCACCCAGAACTTGTTAGATAAGGTTGTGGGGGTTTGTTTGTTTGGTGGTTTTGTTTGTTTGTTTGTTTGCTTCTTTCTTTCTTTCTTCGTGTATTTATCCGTTTGTTCATTTTATTTATTTATCTATTTATTTATTCGTTTGTTTGTTTGTTTGTTTGTCTGTTTGTAAGTTTGTTTGTTTTGTGTTTGTTTTTGTGTATTTATGTTTAAAAAATATCTATTTATTTATTCATTTATTTATTCATTTATTATTGATTTATCTATTTAATCATTTATTCGTGTATTAATTCATTCATTTATTTGTATATTTATTCCATTATCTCTATTTTTTGGGAAGAGGGGTGTTAGTTATAGTAAGATCTGGATAGCATTTGCAACATAAATAGGTCATATAAGCTCCAGAGATTACAGGTGTTACAAGAGAGTAACATACAAAGAAAAGAAGGAGGAGAGATAAGTTTAGTTTAATTTTAATAAGGTTTTACAGTGCTCGCAGCTGCATAAGGTCATATGAGCGCCAAGAGGAGGATATCAACAGAGAAGTCCAAATGGGGAATCAGGCTTAGACACTCTGCACACCTCTCTAGCCTCAACAGCATGAAATCTGCTTTGACTATCAAGGCACCCCAGTTCACAACAGAGTGACAAACATACCTAATAAGTAGAGGAAAAATGACGATAATACGGATGAGGGGAAAAAAGGAGCAGTTTCCCCCTATGTTGTTTCGGCACAGTATGAGCATGACATAAATAAATCAACCTATTTCAATTCTACAGTGCTGAAGAGCATGTTTATATCCCCCCTTTGGGAATGGATAAAAGACATTTCAGTTAGTAGCACTGCCCTGAAAGGGGGGGGGAGGAGAGATAAAAATGACAGGTGCTTAATTCTAATTTCAAAGAAAGTGCAAACCAGCTGACAACAATGTGTACAGATCTCATTGCCCAAGATCTGCAAACAGACAAACAGATTGACAGGAACACAAAAACAGCAGGGTATTAGGAGGACAGACTACTATATTTACAGTACCTCCACACATACATGCCCAGTTAGCTGAAAATTAGAGGCGTTACTAGAGAGTAACATAGAAAGAATAGAAGTAGCAGAGATAAGAACGAAAAATGTTTGATAGGAAAAGAAGGAGCAAACCACACCAGAACACCTATCAGCCAGCAATATTTATGATTCCAAAAATAAAAAATAGCATAATTAAAATATTAAAAAATAAATAAATAAATAAACAAATAAGTAAATACAAATGGAAATAAAATAACCTCCCCCGGGAAAAAAAACAAAAAATAAAAGCAGCAGACAAAAAACAAAACAGAACCCACTTACCTTGGCAGTCGATCGCAGTGGTCAGTTCATAGCCACTGTTGCAGCCACAGGCAGCAGTACCATCAGAGTCCGGCTTACAGAAGTGCTGGCAGGTCAGGTTGGCCTCGGCACACAAGTCTTCCTCTGAACAGTGCACCGGGGAGGTCACATTATATGTTGTAGCAGTTCTATCTTAGCGAGAGAGTGAACGGGAGAAAGAAGGGGAGGGAAAGGGAGGGGGGTACAGAGACAGAGAGAGAAAGAGAGAGAGAGAGAGAGAGAGAGAGAGAGAGAGAGAGAGAGAGAGAGAGAGAGAGAGAGAGGGGGGGGGGAAGAGGGAGAGAGAGTGAGAGGAAGAAAGATGAAGAGAGTGAGAGAGAAGGGGGAGTGAGAGAGGGGGAGAGAAAGAGAGGGAGATAGATAGATAGAAAAAGAGAAAGAGAGAAAAGGAAGTATAAGATTGCTCTGCTTCCATGAATATGGCTAAGATCGAGTCCAAGCTTGAAGTCTTACTGAAACATAGATCTATAATGAGCACGAAGCAACAAAAGCACAATACCCATCAGCCTTGATTGTTGGGAAATGGTGGAGGTCTAAAGCACATCTGACATTTTATTTCTCATAACCCATATTATAACACCCTGAAGGTAAATGGGTGCTACCAGAAAACTAAACCCCAACACATTTTTCCGTAGCCCATCACCCTCTCCTCCCCCCCCCACCCCCCAAAAGAAAAAAAACACCCGCAAATTATCATTACCAGAATGCATTATACGTAGGCCTAGTGAAATACTAAGTATTGAAATTCAGTTGGCGTAAAAGAGATGATAATAATATATCGTATCTTAAACCATGTAGACCTATATCTAGAGTCTATAGAACCGATATCAACCTCACAGACTTCTGTTATACACATTATGTGAGATTCATTTCTTTACCTCATCTGTATACATGTATCTGCTCTTCCCATGTCCCATGTTGTAAAGTAGAGTAATCATGATGTAACATTATAAGTAGCACTTTCAGTATTCCATAACGAGTACTGTAATGGTTAGTCTGTCGGTGTCTTTGAGAGCAAGAAAAGAGCAACACACACACACACACACACACACAAGAGAAACAAAAAAGATATCTAGCATACGGCAGCACAAGTCACAATCATGTAAAGTTTAAGTATTATATTAAACTCTGGAAAACAACCCGAGAAGTTGTTTAATTTATTAATGTTTAATGTTGTTGGTGATCTTGGACTGTTCGCAAATAGAATACATAACATCCCAAACTACAGGATCTCCTATGTCAAGCTCTTCCTCCCAGCTCAACAACAGACAGTACACCACATATAGCCTACTGCAGCATACAACTTTTGAAGACCTCCATCTTTGTTAACATGGTATTGGGTGCAAGACACATGCTCAAAGGCTTCCGGATTAATAACAAAAACAACGAAAACAACATCAGCAAAAAACAACAATAACAACAATAAGAACAACAAGAACAACAATGACAACAAAATCAACTACAGGAATAACAACAACAATAAGAACAGCAACAACCACAACAACAAGTACAACAGCAACAACAACAATAATAATAATAATAATAAATAAATGACATTTATATAGCGCTCAACCCTGATTAAAGTACACAGGCTCAGAGCGCTTTACAATACAGTACAACGCACAGCAGTAACATAAAACATTGTGTTCTGACTAAATAGGCGAATAACTTTAGCTGTGCATTACACAATGGGGGTAAAAAAAACAAACAAGAACAACAACAACAACAACAACAACAACAACAACAACAAAATCCGGCGGTAGGCATCTCTTCGGGGAGGATTCAACGAGGTTTTACTGCCTCACCCATTACCCAAGGAAGGCGGCGGCCCTGGCGAAGAGCACGCTCTTCGGGGCTCCAGAAATTTCGAACGGATAGGCTACCACACACACACACAACAACAACAAGTACAACAACAAGTAAACAACAACAACAACAGCAACAATAACAACAACCCCTCTATCCTTCTTGACAGATGTCCCATAACCGTTGCGTCACCCCTCATGTTGCCCCCCCCCCCTCCCCCGCCTCACCTAGCACGCAGCTGGCTCTGTCCTGGCTCAGCCGGTAGCCAACCACACAGCGACAGTTGTAGGAGCCCACCGTGTTCACACACTCCTGCTCACAGCCCGCCGCCTTAGAGGTGCACTCGTCAACATCTGGAGGGGAATCAGAATCATCATCATCATCATTATAATAATGATAATAATGATTATAAAATAAAATGATAAAAATAATAATAATAATAATAATAATAATAATAATAATAATAATAATAATAGTAGTAGTAGTAACAATATTAATAATAATAATAATAATAATAATAATAATAATAACCATCATCATCATCATCAACATCATCATCATCATCATCATCAGAGCTTCACTGATGGATCGGCTGTCGCAGGATAACGTAAAGGTGGAGCAGCAGCAGTGGTGATAATGAATGATGAACCACCGTGAACAGAAATCATTAAAACTAAAGGTGCATTCCTTACATCATCTTATGACGAGGAATGCCAGGCAACGATGTCTGCTGCACAATGGATTGCCGACAATTGCCACAGTAGAACCAAATGTGCTGATCTTGACTGACAGTCAATCCCTCTGCAAAGGACTGCTAGGCAACAGCTCGGACATAAAAGATTTGCGCCGCAAGTTCAGTGAAGCCACAGCCACAATAAAAATCCAGTGGATTCCAAGCCATGTTGGAATCAAACGAACTGAGGCAGCAGACCAAACTGCTAATGAAGCCACAGAGATGGAAGGAGACAGACGACCAACAACATACAAACGAGTCTGTCCAATGATCAAGAGGGAAATCAGAGACCCTCTATGCAGAGCTAAGTACCAGCACCTGGAAGATGTGTCCTATGGGTACTCCAATAAGCGTGAACAAAATATCACATGTCGCTGGGACCAGGTTGAGCTAGCGAGACCGCGGTCGGACCATCATTGGAGCTAGAGATGGTATAAAAACTTTGTAAATGAAGAGCTCAGCCCATATTGCTGAAGATGCGGCCATGAAAAGGAGGATGTCAAACATATGTTTGAATGTCCAGGAACAATGGCAATTCGAATGGAGTTATTTGGATGAGTGCAGGTGCCTCTAAGCATATTGACAATGGAGCCGAAAAAGAGCCTCGCTCTTGCTCGAAGATTTCTTCATGGAGTCCCCCAGGCCCATTAAGGAAACAAATTTTTTTTAATGATCATCATCATCATCATCTTCATCATAGTTTAGTTTTAGTAAGGTTTTAGGGAACTCGCAACTGAATACGGTCGTACGAGCGCCAAAGAGTGGATGTCAACTGAGAAGTCCAAATGGGGAATCAGGTTTACTCTGCTCACCTCTCTAGCCTCAACTGCACAAAGTCTGCATTGACTATCAAGGCACCCCAGAAAT
>NW_004797485.1:767745-772745 GCF_000002075.1 Aplysia californica | reverse complement strand
AGAAAGAGACAGGGAGGAGAGGAGACAGAAGGAGCAGGAGAGGATACAGAGAGAGAGGGGGGGGGGAAGAGAGGTAGGGAGGTGAAGAAGAAAAAAATAGAAGAAAGAGGAGAGAAAGAAGTTGGGTTGGAGGGCGTGAGGGAAGAGAAAGAGAAAGAAGGGTCAGAGAAAGAGTCTACCTTCACATGTTCTTCCATCAGCCTGCAGCTCATAGCCTTTGGCACAACCACACTGCGCCGTGAGACCGCCGTCATCGCTGGTACACACATCAGTACAGTTTGCAGACGCACACACTGCGCTCAGGGATGTGTCTGTGGATACAAAAACAAAACGACAAGATTCAAAGATGTGTCAATTTATATGAAAACAAAAAAACAAAATCCAACGATGTGTCTATGGATACAAAAACAAAACAACAAGATTCAAAGATGTGTCTGTCGGCAGAAAAACAAAACAAGGCTTGAGATTGACTTACAAAAACAAAACAGAACAACAAGACTTAGTGACTGACTTCCAGCCTCACACCCTGTGCTCAAGGATGTGTCTATCAGCAGAAAAACAAAACATGACCTAGAGATTGACACACATTCACACACCCCGCCCAGGGATGTGTCTGGGAGCACAAAAACAAAACAGCAAGACTTACCTCACACACAATGCTCAATGATATTATGTGTGTCAGTAGAAAAACAATACAACATGGGACTGGCTCAGAGTTTAGTCCAGATAAAGATAAACGCACTTTTAATTTCTTATATATTTTAAGCGTGTGTGTGTGTGTGTGCATATGTGTGTGTGTTTGTGTGTGTGTGTGTGTGTGTGTGTGTGTGTGTGTGTGTGTGTGTGTGTGTGTGTGTTGTTGTTGTTGTTGTTATTGTTGTGTGTATGTGGTAGCCTATCCGTTCGAAATGTTTGGAGCCCCGAAGAGCGTACTCTTCGCCAGGGCCACAGCCTCTCTTGGGTAGCAGGTGAGGCAGTCCAACCTCCTTGAATCCTCCCCAAAGAGATGCCACCGCCGGATGTCGTTGTTGTTGTTGTTGTTGTTGTTGTTGTTGTTGTTGTTGTTGTTGTTGTTGTTGTTGTTGTTGTTAAAGTACAAGTCTCACCTCTCTCACAGCTGTGCCCATCTGACTGCAAAGTGTTTCCCGGGAAGCAACCGCACTCAAAGCTCCCCTCTGTGTTGGTGCAGTCATGGTCACAGTTGTTGGTGGCCTCTGCACACTCGTCGATATCTGAATATATATGTCGGGCATTGTGGTGAAACGACGTGATCGTCAATATCTGAATATATATGTGGGGGGTCAAGGTGAAGGTGAATTGAAACGATCATTAATTTATTATAAATATATGTGTGGGATCAAAGTGAAATTAGACGGTTCGTCAATATCTGAATAAATTTTTGGGATTGTGGTGAAATGAGGCAATCGTCACAAAATTGAAATTAAAAAAACCGACATCATTCCCACTGTTGTACAACTTTCAAAACCAAAACCTTTTACTATTAGATGGTGCCAATAACTCCATAATATGCTCAAAAATTGATGAACATTGAGTGGCTGCACAAAAAAATGATAACGTGAATCTTCACGATGTATGATCGCTCAACAGCGTCTGTAGTGTAGGTGTTGAGGTCTTCACTGTCGTAGGCATCCACCCGAGAGCGATTCTCGAGTGGGAAGATTTTTTATTGAGCATCTCTGGCTTTGACAAAGCCCAGTCCGAGATGAGTCGGTAAAAAGTTGTTGGAGATGCATTGAATACACTCCCAAGAAGTCAAGTAATTGCATAACAAGGAAAGTGTCCGATTGGAACCCACAGGGTAAAAGATCCAGGGAAAGACCACGTGGAACCTGGAGAAGAGTCACGGAAATGGATGTACCGAAAAGTTGGAAGACATAGACTGACATCAAGTGACTAGCCCAGGACAGGAAAAGTTGGAAAGTGTTTGTCCGTGGCCTATACCCTAGTGCAGGGTGAGAAAGAATTTGTTCGTGGCTATACCCTGGTGCAGGGTGAGAAAGAGTTTGTTCGTGGCCTATACCCTGGTGCAGGGTGAGAAAGTGTTTGTCCGTGGCCTATACCCTGGTGCAGGGTGAGAAAGAGTTTGTTCGTGGCCTATACCCTGGTGCAGGGTGAGAAAGAATTTGTTCGTGGCCTATACCCTGGTGCAGGGTGAGAAAGAGTTTGTTCGTGGCCCATACCCTGTTGCAGGGTGAGAAAGTGTTTGTTCGTGGCCTATACCCTAGTGCAGGGTGAGAAAGGAAATGACGATGATGACCTTTGAGTTTGTGCACGGGTGTTGGGACTCTCTCAGCCCGGGTTTGCTCTGACAGACAGGGTCGTAAGCCCGCTTCCTCAATGGTCTAAATTGTGTCGCCTGTGGTGTAAAAGACAATTGTGTCACGACGCGGTGGAATCAGGCACTCATCAATTTTTGGGCATAAGGAGTTATTGGTATCATCTTAAATGTTGCTCATTTGTCTTGCTTTTGATTTTAAAAAATACTCATTTATCTTCGATAGAAATCGAGATATGTCGAATTGAGGCAAGTGAGGTCACTTGATTTCAGAAGTAAAATTAGAGAGAAAATGACTGCCAAAATTTGCCAACTTCTAAAGCTTGAGAGTCCTTAGAAACTGTAAATTTACGTTTTTGTGCATTTAATTAATCAACAATTTTCAGTAAAAAGCAACACAGCAATGCTATTTTAAATAGACATAAACGGGAAGAAAAATATTACTTTCCTCTATATCATTATTTTGACGGGCGCCAGGTATCACCACGATGCCTCATGTCACAATTACATTTTCTAAAATCTACTATACGCCTAACTTGAACATAAAACATAAAAAAAACACAAATTCGTGGCAATCACAACGAAGCCATAGATTGGGCGTACTGAAATTGTGCTCCATAATAATATGTTGATATCGTAATAGCAAGACATTCTGGGAATGTATTGACTGCCTGGCACAGACCTACATTGGGGGGATCTCGTGGCCAAGAGGTTAAGGCGTTGGCCTCTCATTCAAAGGTCCCGGGTTCGAATCCGAGTAGCGACCGACAAATTTTCTTCTCTAAAATTGTCTCCTTTCACCTCCTTTCATGCTCTCTGGCAATGTTCTGTCGTCTGCTTTCGTCACTTCTTTCTGCCACCACTCCCCCAGCTCCTTTACCCTCCTCCTCTGGGCTCTTGGCTCTTTCTACTGCTACTCCTTGGCTCCTTCTTACTGCTGTCTTTCAGCCACACCCCTGATCTTCTGGTAGGAAAGATCTACACGTAGCCTTTTCGGACAAGGGTGAATAATCTCGGAGAGCCGGTGTGCAAGTTGCGCATGTTAAAGATACCCTGGTGGTCTAAAATCGATAAAAGTAGGCTTCGGCCACCACCAGGGCAAAATTTAAAATGTCCTACCAACTGAAAATATTAAGTGTGTCCCGCGCGCTCATATGACTTTATGCAGTTGCAAGCGACGTAAAACACTTACCAAAAACAAAAAAAAACCCTACATTTAAAAAAATGGCGTCGCCTCTATTATAACACACTCATGACGTAGAATGTTATAAGGGAAATACGTGCATGTCATGACTACATTATCTCTCTTTGACTGTCTATGTCCGTTGGATCCCCCCCCCTCCCCCCACCCTCTCTTCTGTCTGTCTGTCTGTATGTCAGTCTGTCTGTCTCTGTCTGTCTTGTCTTTCTCTCTCTCTCTCTCTCTCTCTCTCTCTCTCTCTCTCTCTCTCTCTCTCTCTCTCTCTCTCTCTCTCTCACACACACACACACACACACACACACACACACACACACGCACTCGTGATTAATATTTATAATAGATAGATAGATAGATAGATAGATAGATAGATAGATAGATAGATAGATAGATAGATAGATAGATAGATAGATCAACAGACAGACAGGCAGACAGACAGACTGACAGATAGACATAACAGACAGACAGACACTGACAGACAGACAGACATAACAGACAGACAGTCAGGGCACTCTCACCCGTGCAGTTTCCTGCTCCGTCCTCCCTGAAGTGCTCATCGCACGGACACTCGTAGGAGCCGACTGTGTTGACACACGTGCTGTGAGCGGGACACGCGTCTGTCGTATTGGCACACTCGTTCACGTCTGAAAACACACCACAACAACACACTCGTTCACATTTATTTAACAATTATTGCTCATTTCTATTATGCATGCGGCTGTGAGCCTGTTTGTGAGCGCAAAGATGCTATTGTCTTTACTTGGTTATGTCGTACACAGATGTGTGTTGAGGAGAGGATGTGTGACTGTGAGAGAATGTGCATATATATTATATAGATCTAGTAGTGTGTTTGGGTTTGCGTTTTGCACACGCGCGTGTGTTTGCGTGTGTGTGCGTGAGTGTGTACCTGTGTGTATATGGGTTTACGTGTGAGTGCGTATGTATGGGGGTGTCTGTTGGTGTGTATGTGTAAGTGTGTAGACCTACGTGGGGGAACACCAAACCAATACACCAGGATCTGGACAATAAAGATTAATTTATCTTATCTTAGCTGTTCTTATATCTGTAACAACACAACAACGACACACGTGCTCACATGTGAAAACGCACACACAAAAATGTAACTCATTGAGGACACGCATACGCTACCCTAGAAATACAAGTTCTAGATCTATCTACTCTAGTTTTGAGAAATTTGACGTTAACGAGTTTGAGTTTCACAACATGTCAAATTTTTTCGAAAGAAATTCTTTGAATACCTTGATAACGACTCTGATTAATAACCTTGCGGGTTTTGATAGGGCAAATAGATTATTCTGTGTAAACGAAACCGTATCAAACCTACCGTTGCAGGCCCCATCTCCCAGGTTCTGATAGCCGTCTGGACAGTCTCCACACTCAAAGCGTACAGTAGCCGTGGTGTTGGTGGAGGGGACGTTAGTACACGCCTGGCCCTCTGAACACGGCTCTTCGCTACACGCGTCCACCTCTGTCTCACACTCCGCG
>NW_004797485.1:764979-767645 GCF_000002075.1 Aplysia californica | reverse complement strand
GGGGAGGGTGAGCATATTTTAAGGTACTTGTTTTACGTTTACTTTTCTCTATAGATGAAACAAATAAATGTACCATCATTACAATCATCATCATCATTTTCCTCATCATCATCATCATCATCATCATCATCATCATCATCATCATCATCATCATCATCATCAGTATCAGTATTTTCTAATGTTCCTGATGAAGCCCATAGAGGGCGAAACGGTTTGAACGTATTTTAAAATATTTTGGAAATCCTACCAAGTCTCAGTATCAGAATCAACATCATCATCATCATCACTGACCAAACAATTCCCCCTTTTCTTATTTTGTTTTTCTTGAAGCATAACATGTTAGAACTTTTTTACGTAACCTACAAATGTCGGCACCGAAATCAGGACAGGAAACCACCCCCCTCCCCCCGCCACCATACCACCATAAAACCCCAATTAATTTCAAGATCTGAAAAACCCACTCTGAATCGGAACAACTATGGGGGTAAATGAAAGATTCGGTAAGGGAAGCTGCTGCAGAAACTGCCTCCAAAAGCTAAGAAAACTAATTACATTTTTAAAATAGATAAATAACTCAGGATATATTAGAACGTATGGAAGAGAGAAGGGGCGGACGAAATCAAATGTGGGAAAAGTACATCTAAAGGAAGTTTTTTTTTAATGCAAAGAAGAAAAAGAAAAATGGATAAATGATCAGTGTCAACAAATAGAGATAAACCAAAACAAAGACAACAAATACATGCATTCCATCTTCTTCTTCTCGATCGCATCGGTATCTGTCATAAATTGGGCCGTCCTGCTCAGTTCATCTGGCGGCCCGTATAGCTTCTCTTGTAGCGTCAGTGGGGTTTGGCCACGTTTCCTGTCTCAGGGCCCTGTGTGTCTTGCAGTGCTGAAGGGTGTGTTCAACAGTTTGGTCCGCCTCTCCACACTGGCATTTTGGTGATTGTACTAGTTTAAAACATTTGTACATATGTTGTACATATCAGGAAACGACAAATGCAGTTTTTGGGACACCTGAATAGACATAAGGGTCTTGAACATCTAGCTCTCACTGGCAAAATTGAGGGCAGGCGAGGCAGGGGTAGGCCCAGAACAACATACTTAGGGAATCTAAACAAATGGGTAACAGGGAAAAATCAGGGAAACGTAGCTTTTCTGAGAGCATCCGAGCAAAGGAATGAATGGAAAATCATGATCGCCGATGTCTGTCGCAGATCTGGCACTGGATGATGATGATGATGATGACATATGTTGTCTCAGTCTTGTGTGTTGTGTCCTTAGTCTGAAGATAATCACTTGTTCTTGGCGGGACAGCTCATGGTAGTTATCTGGTGTCTGAGGTGCTTTAAATAGTGTATTTATAATAGTTTTTATTTCTGTGTAGTTAACGCTGTTGTCTGGTTGCTCTTTTTGTGCTCCTAGTTTGGCCATCCTGTCTGCCTGCTCATTTCCCAAGACACTGCAGCATGATCCTCAGACATGGGATGTCCTCAATTTCTTTTCGTAGCCTTGGTAGTTTGCCGGAAGTGATTGCCTGCAGTACTGACATGGCATCTGTTAGGAATACTACTTGGCTTTGGGGGTCTACCACATTCTTGATGATGTTTGCTGCATGTACTTGAGCCTCCGTCTCTGCCTTGTAGTTTGTACAATTTCGCCCTGTTGGGACTGCCTCTGCTTGTCGTCGTCCATTTGGGAACTGTACGTACACTCCGGCTCCTCCTCTTTTCACAGCATCAGTGGCAGATCCGTCTGTATAGATCCTTATCCATGCTTCTCGTGGGTATCTTTCTTCAAGCATGGACAGGGTGAGGGACTTCTTGCTCAGGTCGCTGTGGTCATCTTTTGTGGTGAACATAGGAATGGACGTGTGTATAGATATGTTTGTGTTTTTCTTTTCCCATGATGGTGCCTCTGGGGTGTGATTCAGCATGTTGACTGTGGCTGGTAGATGGTCCTGTAGGGATCTTTGGATTTTTCTGCTTTCTTTGATGAAGTTGGATCTTTTGAGTCTTGCGGTGTTTGATCTCGCTGTTCTCGTGTGCAGTATATGATCCTCCATAGCTGTGGCCTTGGTGTACTGTATGAGGGCCTTGCATTCCCACATGCATTCCAAAATCAAAGAAGTAAGTGGGATAAAAGGATGCTCAAATGTAAGATAAATTAAATCAATAGAAGGAGATGTTTTGATGGAGAAAGGGGTTGTCTTTAATAGATGACCAGACTACATATAGAAAAACTTTTAAAAAAATAATAGAGAAGATAAACTGGTAAAGAAGGAAGAAAAAATCGACCACCAATACAAAGAGTAGAAGTACAACGCTGCTATCAGGAAAACGAAAGAAGTAGAAGCCACAAGGCCAGATAATTTCCCAGTTGAAGTGATTGTCACACTAGAAGAATTAAGCACTTAGATAACAACAGAGCTCTTAAATTCTGTCTATGACAGGGGTGAGATTCCAGAAGATATGGACAGGGACAAACTGAGCTGAGAAGGGTTCAACATCCCAGCAAAAAGTCTGAGCCGCACTGAGGAATCGAACTCGGGTCTCCTGCGGTGCGACAGAGAAGTGCTAACCGCCCCACCACTGAAGTCGGTGAAATTATAAAAACAGTATTGAGTAAATTAAAGTAAAATATAGTAAAATGAAATAAAATAAAAT
>NW_004797485.1:763032-764131 GCF_000002075.1 Aplysia californica | reverse complement strand
AGAGGGGAGGGTGGGAGAGAAGAGGGTGGGGGAGAAAGGGGGGAAGGGAGGGAGAGCATAAGTCTGTGGTTCCAAAAAAGATTCACTCACGCAATCTAAGAATATTATAGTCTCTTGTTTTAATAGAGATTCACTAACCCAATTTGATAGTATAAGTCTATGGTTTCCACAAAGATTCACTCACTTAATCTAAGAGTATAAGTCTATGGATGGTTTCATGAAAGATTCACTCACTCTATCTGAGAGTATAAGTCTATGATTTCAAGAAAGATTCACTCGCCCCAAAGGGGTTATATAATACAAGAGCTCGTAGCAGTGACATATCTGTTGAACTGCGCATTTCTTCCCTTGGGGTTCAACATTCCAGAGTGGGCACACGCAGCCCCGTTCTTTTACTTTGGGGACATTACTACCACGAACTCTAGTACTAAATAGAACCTCTTGGGAGGGGGGGGGCATTACTGCCACGAACTCTAGTACTAAATAGAACCTCTTGGGGGGGGGGGGGGCATTACTGCCACGAACTCTAGTACTAAATATACCTTCTTTGAGGGGACATCACTACCACGAACTCTAGTACTAAATATTATACCTCTTTGTCCTACCCAATCTTTAAGTCTCTGGTTTGAAGGAAGATTCACTCACCCAACCTTTAAGTATGCGTCTATTAATTTCAGAAAAGATTCACTCACCCAATCGTGACGGCCGTATCGGAGTCCGGGGTGTACGACACGACACCTGTGTCGCTGTCAATAGTCACACCAGAGGTTGAGTCGTCTGAGAGGTGAAAGGTCAAGTCCTGGCCGTCGGAGTCAGAGCCGCTGAACGTGATGGTCGCCTGTTGGCCGTGACTGACCACCCAGTGACCGGCACTGTTGAGCTGATTCTTGTTCAGACTTACTTCGGGAATGTTGTTGTCTGCAGCAGTCACGGGAGACAAAAGTTAGAAGAAGAAGAGGTAAGTAACAACGTTAGTTTATTCAGTGTTTAAGCCCACTGGCCCACATCACATCACACACAAAACACTCTTGTTAAATAAAGTTCACGAAGAAGAAGAAGAAGAAGAAGAAGAAGAAGAAGAAGAAGAAGAAGAAGAAGA
>NW_004797485.1:761079-762346 GCF_000002075.1 Aplysia californica | reverse complement strand
CATAGCCCCGGTTAGGGATTTCGTGTACCCACTGGTCAGCAAACCTTTCATTTTGACGGCGATATACCTGCACTCGGCCATAATAGCGACCAAGGACAATCTAGACTCACCCATGAAAAGGACCTGAGACGAATAACCGTCTGTGTAGATAGATCTACAACGGCCATCTCATCAGAAAGACCGAAATACTCGATAAAAAAATGTTCTCCCCACTCGGGAATCGAACTCGGGCCTCTTGCGTGCGACAGCAAAGCGCTTTACTGCTAAACCACAGATATCGGTACTGAGATATTTGAAAGGAATAAATTTCCTCACTCGGGAGTCTAAGTCAGGTCTTCAGCGTACAACGACGAGGAGCTTAATCGTTCCACCTCAGACGCCGGTTTTCCCTGCCTTTCATCTCGTCTGCCACTGCCCCGTTTCCCTGAAAGATTAACTGGGTTGCAAAACTGCAATTATTTCCCTTGGCACTTTCATGACCTTCCAACAATGTCTTCTGGAGACTTAAATCGACAACTCGCTCCTCTCGTCACGAAACTGCGTCACCTTCCATTTGCGCTGGGCGCGTGCTTGCGACGTAAAAAACGCGCGTACGTGAGCGAAGAGCGCCCATCTTTGTACTCTGGGAACACAGGGAAATAAATAAATAAATCTACGAAGCCGCATGATTCGGGAGCAGTGTAGAAATTTGAACCTTCCCTCCGAAAAGGACGTGCAAGAAAATTGTGATGAGTGTTGTAATTATCAAGATCGCACTGAGCTCACGGGCAGGAAACCTCCGCGAGTGTCTGCCCATTGGCTTCTTCGTGTTGTTGCTGGGTCTTTGCAGGCGCGTGCATTAGCTCACGCGCGGACTTTGCTCACTCGCCCGGGGGCACCGGATGGGTGGTTGGCGGGTGATCTTGTGTAGTTTGCTGCTCCTCTTTTCCTATCAAGCATGTATCGTCTTTATCTCTCCTCCTTTGTGGATGGTTGGTGGGTGCATGGGTGTGGTTTGTTCTTTCTTTCCCTATCAGGCATTTATCGTCTTTATCTCTCCTTCTTTTTCGTGTTTGATACTGTCTTGTAACACCTCTACTCGTCGGCACTTATATGATCTAATTGTTTTGCAAATGCCGTAAAACCTTAACTTAAAACAAAACCTACTCCAGGGGTGAGCGCTCTCAGAGCAACAGGTCATGTGATCGTCTCATGGGGTGAGGAGAAGGCGCGGGGGAGGGGGTTTTGATGGTGTAGAGGAAGTTGAGGCCGGCTGTGAATATGGGTT
>NW_004797485.1:757006-760979 GCF_000002075.1 Aplysia californica | reverse complement strand
GTGTTGTTACCGATGTCACGATTACTCTACAACCATACTATTATTTTCTAAACAGGTCTTTCCTCACACTTCTTGAAAATTCACATTTGCTCTTCGAGTTCTGATGGGAACAATAATAAATCGTTTGCAATCAATTTCGATGCTGTGTATTTTGTGCCGGCTTTACGATAATGACAGACAAAGAAATAACCGGGGAAGCATTTTATCAAGATTGTTGTTGTTGTTGTTGTGATTTGTTTTTTGTGGTGGGGATGTTGGGTTGTTTTTTTTTGGGGGGGGGTTGTTTTGGAGAGCTTTTTTCGTTTTGTTTTATCTATTTAATGTTTTTAACCTTATCCATGCGCCTTGGGGTACTCGCGGGGTTGTTGTCTTCACATGTGCACATTTTAGAATACTTCTAGTATAAAGTTCTCTTTGAAACTTTCAGTATTTCTGAAAAAAATCATTTTGACAGACTGCTATGCAAAGCGTACGGATCGGATTAACGAGTAAATTTCCTCTTTGGAAAGTGGTGGCACAGAGTTCCCCGCGTCGTAGGGATACGATAACAAAGCACGACGCGCGGATAGGGTTAAGCAAGCAACCAATCTATGAAAAGAAGAAAGTCAGGAAAAGAACAATAAAAGTCAGTGCCTATCCCACTCGTATGTCACCTTGACTCTGCTTCACCAGGTTGGCCTCAGCGTTGACCTGTGCCGAGTACTTGGCGAACGTTTCGTCCTTGGTGGCGATGAGGTCAAACACACAGGCAACGTCACTGCCGCACGTGCTCTCGGCTTCTTGGCGCGCTGTGGCGTTGACCTCGTCCAGGAAGATGGGGAGGAAGCTGGAGTTCTGGTAGGACAGGGTGGTCTTTCCTTCCTCGTACACAAACACGGTGTTGGTGCTCAGTACTCGCCCTGGGGGGGGGGCACACAAACGTGGGGAAATGAGATGAGAACAACAACAACAACAAGATCAATACCGACAACAACAACAACAACTACAGCAACAACAATAACAAGATCAAGAACAACAACAAGAGCAACAACAACAAGATCAACAACAACAACAACAACACAACAACAACAACAATAACAACAACAACAACAATAACAACAACAACAACAATATAAACAACAACAACAAGAGCAACAACAACAACAACAATGGAGATATTGTGCCTAACCCCTAGAAAGCTCTTTTAGCCGCGACCTCTGTGCTTTCTTGTCCTGTCTCCATTTTTAATAACAGGGAAAACAGTTCATAACAAAGAATGAGCTAAAGAACAAGTCACTTTTTCTATGTTTAAAAAAATGGAAACAGGAAAAGAAATTACTGAGGTCGCGAAGTGCTATGTAATGCAGAATAAGGCGTATGCCACACCTAGACAAATCTGTCTTACCGTTCAGTCAGATTTGTCGCAGGATTTAACTTCCACTTGAGCCGTACTCTGGCGTCTCAAGACTTGGATATTAACGAGTCATTTTGAACATAGAATTGACAGAGATATCCTGTGTATGTGCTCTAATGTTTTCAATCGGGCGAAAGAAACATAAAAAACGGTTATGGATTCATCCATTTACCTGTCAGTGATTTCTGAAAAGGCAGCTTTATTTCTTAAAGAATAATCTTTCAAAGCTTTATTGTAGAGCAACGGTTTGCCTTTAACTGAACTTATTAATTTCTCAGTTCAATTCAATTTTTTAATATTTGCTTATGGTCCTTGCTCGATGTACACAGAATGTAGTTTGGCGTAAAAATAATCAGATGTACAATATAATATGTGTTGTTGAAAGGAACAAGGAGCGTCGTCAAAACACGACCGGGTGTATGTATGTGTTGGAGGATGGAACTCGGCGTGTCATCAAAACACGACCGGGTGTATGTATGCGTTGGTGGATGGAACTCGGCGTGTCGTCAAATTTCAGGAAAGTTTTATCTTAGTGCGGTAGACTGTTCTATTCTCTTACTGGCTCAAACTAGTCTTTAGTCAGACTCGGTTTGTGGCCGGTCACAATTTTTCACGACTAGAATGTTGTGTCTACGTAGTGCGGTAGGGTTCGTATTTCTCCATTGTTCACAACTCCCTAAAACAAAGGCTTTAGTCTGTTTAAAGACAGATTAGTCTAGATGCGGCATGGGCCTAACACAAGCATAGACTTATTACTATTTTTTCTAAATAAAAAAAAAGTAAACAGCTTTTCTATACATTCTAAAAAATACATGATCATTAATTTTTACCTTCTAGAATAAAAACGCGATGGTTATTCTTATTCAATAAATAAACGTTCGTGTGTATTTTTTATTTAAATAAACACTATTTTTCAATAAATTATATAAATAAACAGTATATTTAAATAAAATAATAATATTCTAAAAACAAACAACAGTACTTTTCAATAAATTCTTTTAAAAAAACCAAAAACAATATTTTTCAATAAGTTCCGAGAAACAAAAAAATCCGGAGACATTAAGTTATGAACTGTCTCACATTTCTCAGCGAAGTCGTTGAGGATCTGCCTCTCCGTGGAGTTGGCGGGAAGGGGGGAGGTGCCTGTGGTGGCGGCAGAGGGCGGGGCGAAGTCATTGTCCTTGTCGCCGTCATAGTTGCCCAACAGACCCTCACACTTGCCTTGGAGACTGGTTGGCACGTCCACGGAGAACTCCAGGTTGCCCTGACCCACATAGAACACCAGGGAGGTTCCTTTGGGGAGATTGGGGGGGGGGGTAAGATATTATTGTGAAACGGTGAAATGGTGAAATGGTGAAATGGTGAAATGGTGAAATGGTGAAATGGTGAAATGGTGAAATCTGTCTCTGTGGTTTTATGCACCCCGCATAATTTGGCAAAATTTGATCTTTTCGTTTTTGCATAATTTCTTATTATTCTCATTTATAATTCTTTGTTAAAATTAACAGAATCGCACCATTTCACATTTTTGGGCTCAGTTTGCATAATTTCATAATTTTCTTTGCATAAAGCGACGGGGACAGTGTAATGGTGAAATGCTGAAATGGTAAAGATTCAGCGTCCCTATCAACACTAGTTTAACGTCCGTCTCCGAAAGGACCGAGCCAAGTAGGAACTTGGACGCTTCCAACGCCACAACAATAAATGGGGAAGCGAAGTTCTTAGAAATGATGAAGTTGATGTGAAAAAAGGCGAATGACCAAAACAGTAAATCTACGAATAGATAAATTATTTTCACGGTCATCTGCCCAACACAGCGGCGGCCATCATATTATCTATCCTGTCCTAGACGGCCACGAAAATCTCTCATCGCCTGACGTTTTGTCATCAATTATGTACTGGTCCCTGACGTTGCGGAAGATCTGTTTTGATCCTATCACCTGTCGGTATCGTTAGGTAGTCCCTCAAACCGGTCCTGTTCCGTTGCCCCCTCCCACTGTTGATCAATAGGTGGCAGTGAATTTTTAGCTGCTGGTGAGGGAAGCGTGTGATCCTTCATAACCCATAAGACCCACCCAGAACCCATACACATATCAGAAGTGAGATAAGTGGTCACTATTTACCCAGCCTGTAACAAAGTAACAATGGACGTCAAACATGAACTTGTGACAGAAGCGTCGCTCGTTTTCCGAGTGGAAGCGACCCATGAGTTTGTTTTACCACGACACTTGGTTTTCCTCTTCTGACAAATTTCGTTGTATTTTACCCCTGCACGAAATCAGCAGCAACAAAAAAAGTAACGAAAAAAACACCTCACGAAAAGAACAGCAACAACAAAAAAGAATAACCTTCCCCACAATGCTCCTGTTCCATAAGAAAAGAAAACAAAACCCCATTTTAAGTGCATGTAGCATTACGGCAGTCCTAAGCCTGCGACCACCTCCAGTTTGGACCTCAGATGGGAACGGTTACTTTCTTCATTTTGATCAGTCCTGCTTAAGACGGCCACCGGTGTTATACGACTACTATTCTCCTTGACCATGGATTGTCATCTTACACAGGTTGGACTGTATATATATA
>NW_004797485.1:754134-755885 GCF_000002075.1 Aplysia californica | reverse complement strand
CCCAAAATCAGTAAGGGTGAAGACCCCGGGGTAAGACTGTGCAGTTCTGTCCACCTTAGATAAAGGACCCCCAAACTACATGGCGTGGATCTAGATCTGACCCCTGACCTGAGCCAAAGGTGACTTCGGCCGTGACCTTGTCGTCTGACTCCCGCTGTCGTCTTAGAACGTCCACGCTTCCGGACTTGGTGAAGTCGTCACTGGCGTAGAAATCTGTGGTGATGTCTTCATTGTTCGCCTGGAGCACCATTCCTACGGGGCGGGGAGGGGGGGGGGTTGGTTCGTTTTGTTTTGTTTTTATTGTTTTTTGTGTGGAAGGGGTGGTTTGGTTATCAAGGGAGGGGGTGGTTGAATTGTTGTAGTTTTTTATGTTGTGTTGTTGTTTTGTTTTGTTTATTTGTTGTTGTTGTTTTATTGTGAGGGTGGGGGGAGGGGGAGATGGAAGAAGAAGAAGAAGAGAAGAATGTTTTTAAAAGTACATCTGCTATTGATTCCAGGGGGAAACATTAGATAACGATGGCGTGGACAATACATTCATACACAGACATCAATTCAAAACGTATATTAACGTTATATAGACCTATAGAACACAACAATACAGTACAAGCTTGTATTAACACTAGGTGTGGGCGAGTACTCGAGTCCACTCTGTCTGCGCTAGGACCGCACGGTGCCACCAGTCTATGGCTACTTTTCTTGTGTGCCATGCTGTGGCAAAGATCCCGCTCTGCTTTATTAGCGTCCAATTCCACCTGGATCTACCGGTTTTATTAGCGTCCATTAATATCTACCTGTGTTATTAGCGTCCACCAATATCTACCTGCTTTATTAGCGTCCAGTTCCACCTGGATCTACCTGTTTTATTAGCGTGCATTAATATATACCTGTGTTATTAGCGTCCATCAATATCTACCTGTTTTATTACCGTCCAGTTCCACCTGGATCTACCTGGATCTACCTGAGTTATTAGCGTCCAATGACACCTATCCGTTACATTGGCGTTAAGAAATATCTACCTGTTTCAGCGATATCCAGTGACACCCACATGTACCTGTTTTATTGGCGTTATGCAATATCTACCTGTTTTAGTGATATCCAATGGCGCCTACATGTTTTACTGACGTCTAGTGACACTTACCTGTCTTATTAGCGTCCATCAATATCTACCTGTTTTAATAGCATCCAGTTCCACCTGGTTCTACCTGTTTTAATAGCGTCCAGTTCCACCTGGATCTACCTGTGTTATTAGCGTCCAATGACACCTACCTGTTTTACTGACGTCCAGTGAGACTCGCCTGTTTTATTAGCATCTAGCTTCTCCTGGATCTACCTGTTTTACTGACGTCTAGTGACGACTCACCAGTTTTATTAGCATCTAGCTCCACCTGGAAGTGGGCGTTGTCTCCCTCCTTGGCGGCAAACGCCACAAACACCGTGGCCTGCACGGACTCTCCAGAGGAGCTCACGGGCTGAGCGGTCCGGGCCTGGAACTGGAACTTCTCGTACGGTATCTGCAACACAGGGTGAGCAGGGTTTTTGTTGTTGTTGTTGTTGTTGTTGTTGTTGTTGTTGTTGTTGTTGTTGTTATTGTTGTCGTTGTTGTTATTGTTGTTGTTATTGTTGTTGTTTTGTTGTTGTTGTTGTTGTTGTTATTATTGTTGTTGTTGTTGTTGTTTTGTTGTTGTTGTTTTTCGTTTTGGTTTTTGTTGTTTTTGGTTGGGGGTTGTTGTTGTTGTTGTTGTTTGTTTTTT
>NW_004797485.1:751677-754034 GCF_000002075.1 Aplysia californica | reverse complement strand
GGGGGGAGGGGGGTATATAGAGTAGCACGGTAGTCCCTGCTGGGAGACTTACGCGAGTTCATTTTTCGTAGGAAAGTACCTTGTAACGCGTTAGTATTTTGTGTTGGGTAGTAAGATTGATGTTATAATAACGAGACATTGTATCCAGTTGTTCCTTTGCTTTGAGTCTTGATTTCTGCATTATCTAGTAAGTATGTTCTTTAAACGTACCATACCGGATTGTCTGTGTCACTCTACATTCGTTTGGCATAAATACGTTATGCGTTTGTATTTAGCGTTGGGTGGAAAGGTTGTTTTAAAAAAGAACGAGACATTGTATTCAGCTTAAGAAATTATGTTTTGTCTCTTTGAGTCTTGATTTCTGCAGTACCTAGTTAGTACGTACTTGGGGCGTTTCATTCCCGATGCTGTTAGTCGTTTCTGTGTTTATTACTCGGATGTTTATAAGTGACTTGTTTGACTTCGACGAAGGAGATGCAAGGAGAGAGGCTTTGGGTTATTGTACCTTCCCTTTTGGTTTGGTATGAAATTTGTCGTTGTTTTTTTGGAAATCGAGTTAGTTTTGTTTGAATTCTAGACATAAGCAGCCAGTGACTTAAATGTTTTCCCTTTCGTTCTTTTTCTCTTTGTCGGAAGTCTGCGATGATACGATATCGGCTCATTTGTTTTTTACTGTCTTGGGGTTCGTGAAAAGTTTTGGTATTCGGTTATTTCACTGCTATATTGTTGTGATTTTAAGTTGTCCAAGTTTTAGAACTTCTGCGCCCTTTTCAGAACAGTTAGTGAGTCGAACCGTTGGATTTGACATTTCTGTGAGATGAAAGATTGACGAGATTGTGACAACCTGTGTTCTATTTCTAGAGAACGTGACGAAATAAGCTGAATTCTAGAACTGGTGTTACAATAATGTACGATGGCTTTCTAAATCTCTGAATATTTCGTACATTTGTTTTATGTTTTTGTTTCTTTCGGACGCAACTGACACTTTGGAAATTTCCAGTGTGTAAAACTGTGTGAGTTTTTTGGTGACCGTGCATACCTTGCTTTTCTTGACATGGAGTCAACATGCCGTTTTTGAATACTGCAAAGGGTGTCGGGGGAAAACCTCCAAGGCTTATTACTTACATCTGTTGACATCCGACGGGGTGTGACTGACACTCGAGAAGCCAGAAACCTCACTGTCTGTCTAGTTGGGAATATTTCGGCCTCACCCCCTCGTGACGTCACTTCCCATCAACGTGGCCTCGGAGGGTGCCTGTGGATCCGCCAGCAGCGCTTCCGGAAGTGTCATGGTGCTCCGGCCATGGACCTTCTCGCCGCACGCCTTCTTCTCTCGGAGGAAGAAAGCCCAGGTCAGACACACCGCCAGCCCCGATAGCGCCCACCAGCCAGACTCCACCCCTAGCTCCACCCCTCACTCCGCCCCTAGCTCCACCCCTAACTCCTCCCACAGCCACTACGCTCAGGATAAATCGTCGATCTCCACCCCGCCGAAACCCGCCAAGAGAAAGGAACGCTTTCGGCTTAGATTTCGCCTGACTAGAAAACAGAGACACACGAAACAAATTCTCCAACAGCATCAACAGCAACAGCAGCAGCAGCAACAGCAACAGTGGTGCGAGGTGAGCCCTCCTGAAGTGAGTCGCGCCACCACCACAAACTCTACCTCGGGGCTGAACTATGACTCCTCCTACGGCTGCGAGAATTCATTCGCCAGTGCCGAGTACGACCGTTCCGCGTCCACAGGAGAGCAAGAAAACCTCTCGGAATACAACAACGACGACCCGTTCTCCGCGGCAGACAGCAGCGAGGATCACATCGACTTGTGGGCAGGCGGCCCCCTCTCCGGCACCTCTCTCTGCCCCTGGGAAGTGAACCCGCTAGACATGTATCTCCAGACCCGACACGAGCGGGCTATGGTCCGCCTCTGCGCGCTGTTGTGGATTCTCAAACTGGAGGAAGATCGCTCGGTGAAGAGACGTCATGAGGATTCTTCTTCCTCGTGGGACAACTCGGGAGGTGGGAGGCGGGACGTGGAAGGAGGCGGGGCCGTCTCCAGTCCGGATGACGCGGGGGCGGGGAGCCACCACCACCAGCAGCATGGAGACGCTTACCAGGGGGAGGGGAGGAGGTTGGAGGATTGTTCTCTGAGTGGAGGAGGAGGAGGAGCTGAGAAAGGCGGAGGGCGGTCCAGTCTGGGCGGGGAAGGAGACAGCCCCAGGGATATGGCGAGCCCCAGAGGCTGCCGGAGGAGGGAAAGATTTCCTCAGGTGGTTCTCTTTTGGTGTGGGGTTTTTTGCTTTGGGTTTTGTTTTGTTTTTTTGGGAGATCAGTGTCACTTTTATAATTTTTATTTT
>NW_004797485.1:749924-751577 GCF_000002075.1 Aplysia californica | reverse complement strand
TTTTGTGTTTGGGGGGGGGCTGGTTTAGTAAGGGGGTGGAATTACATTATAATGAAACTGTGTAGGAAGGTCAGCTGTCTAAGGAAGTGACAGCTTGGCGTGTCTGTCCCATCGTTCAGTTTATGATGAACAAGGAGAGTATAATGTAGGAATGTATACTCGACAAGACAACACACTACCATTGAATTACAAAGTTCTATCAGCTACGTACCTAGTTTCGAGTAATATGACGTTAAATATTTTGAGTTTCACAATTAATTTGGTTAAACTTTTTCAAAATCAATCCTTTGAATAAGCTTACGATTTTGATAGAGCAGATAAAACATTTTGTTTCTTAGTAGCTCAAAACGGCCAAAAATGTCAGATAGAACTTTGTAATTCTAAGGTACGGCTATTCCAGAATAAGTGACGGGACATTTGGACTGTACTTTCTTACAATGATAACACTGTAATTTAATATCAGTTAATTTATATCAACTTTAAAATATGATCAGAACATTTGAAAGACATATTAAAAATCATGTTAAAAGTAGTAGTGTTAAAAAAAGGGCTTTATGCAAATTCTGTAACGTGTTTAGTTTGCATAACTGGCTGGACAAATGAGGTATTTCATTTTTTCTCCCGTCACTTAACGTGGAATAGCCCAGAGGCGGATCAAAAAGCTACAGTACTTACCGACAGTAGAATGAACTCCCCTAAGCCGTTCATGCTGTAGTCTTGTCCATCCAAGGTCTTCACGTGAGGGTCACCCAGCGCTCTGCCTGCAAGAGCAACAGGTACAAGGAAAAAATGAAAAAAGGTATCACTAAACACAGGACAAGACCTACATTTATAATGGTTTGTATGATTATAGCAGAGTGTCAGACGAGGAGCGAAGAATGTCGACTTTGTTTCTAACAAAACACGGAGACGCCAGACAGAAATTTGGTGGCGTGTCAAGAGATCACAGCCTTCTGCCCAGATAATCCTTTAGTACTAGTTTGTTCATTTCTCTTACTTTCAATGAAATTAGGAAGTAACGGACTCATACGTCCGATTTGCAACACCGGTTACGGCGCTTTTAGAGCCATTCTACACGAAGCAGAAACACAAGTTTGCACATTTCATTGAAAGCAGGTTGTTGCATGATGTCTTTAAAAGTCTCACAAACAGTAAACCAAATCGCTAGTTCTATCTGACATGTAAGACCAAGAAGATGTTCTGTCTGCTTTATTAAAATCGTAAGGTTATTCGGAGTCGGTATCCCGAGATATTCAAAGAATTGCATTTGAAAAGCTTGACATGATGTGAAAATTCAACGTATTAAAATTTTATCGTCAAATGTCTCAAAACAACGTAGTAAGCAGATAGATAGAGCTTTGAAATTCTATGGTGACGTCATGTGGTCAAGTGAGCAGAATGCTCGTGCTGGGTGAGCAAATAACGGGTTCAAACACATACCTGAGATGAAGGTAGCGTTGGGGTTGCAGGTGGAGTGGGGGCGCACCATGTTGAAGAGGTCACAGGAGAAGGGGTAGAGGTTCTGGACACAACAGTAGCGGTGTGGCTCGATGTCCTCCAGGCGGGACTGTCTGCCTGTTCTCCTCCACCACCAGGGGTCGTGCAGCAGTAGGCGGCCCGCGTTCGAGTCTCTGGAGGGTGGACGTGTGTGTG
>NW_004797485.1:748683-749824 GCF_000002075.1 Aplysia californica | reverse complement strand
GTGTGTGTGTGTGTGTGTGTGTGTATGTGTGTGTGTGTGTGTGTTTGTGGCGGGGTGGGGAGGGGGAAGGGATGAGTGAGACAGAGTTGAGTTGAGAGGTATTTTTTTTTAATTAAAAAATCCTTTTCAGGATGTTTTCAGGGGTGAGAGGGTATTTTCTGTAATGTTCTGTGTTGTTGCGATTGTTGTTGTTGTTGGGTTTCTTTTGTTGTTGCTGTTGTTGTCGTTGTTGTTGTTGTTTTTGCTGTTGTTGCTGTTTTGTTGTTGCTGTTGTTGTTGCTGTTGTTGTTGTTGTTGTTTAGGTTTTTTCTTTTGTACAAAATAAGATCAATTGAAATGAAGTACACTTTATTCATCTCCTTGTGGAAATCTGGGTGACAATGGCAAATGTACAGAATATTATATAATATAATACATGATATTTAACCACATAAATAATATACATACAAAGAATACTAAATGCACAATTTAAAAAAGTAATAATTCACCAATTTTCAAGATACGCCCGTTTCCGGTCGTCATTGATTTTTGTTTAGGTGTAGTTTGGGGTTGTTGGGGGAGGGAGAGAGAACTTTAATTTTGTCAGATAAATTGGAAAAACAAGTAAACAGAGATGAGGGATTGAGTCAGTCTTTTAGACTGCAGCCGTGAACGTTCAGTTGTTTGTTCATTAGACCTGACGGACCACTGCTCACCTTGGAAAAGTTTTTGTGTGTGGGGGGAGATTTTTTTTCTTTTGAAGTTAGTGTAAAAACAATAAAGGGGCTGATTGGTGGGTGGGGGGGGGCAAAAAAAATTAATAAATGAATAAACACAGCGAAATTTTAGAAGTGTCTCATCTCGAGAAGTGCTGAAGAGAAAAATCTCGACACTCTAACGTGTGAACAGATTAGATTGTTTTCGACTTTTCAGGCGGACTGGCCTTTAAAAATGCATTAAGTCGTGGTCTGACGCGGCGTCGAGAGCTCATCAAAGATGTATCCACTTGTTCTGTCGGTCTCCGGGGTACGGAAATGTCGCACGGTACAGTCAGCCTTATGAAGGGGTTAAATAGGTCTTGTTCTTGCTCTTGTTTTTCTAGTTTTTCTTCTTCTTCTTCTTCTTCTTCTTCTTCTTCTTCTTCTTCTTCTTCTTCTTCCCT
>NW_004797485.1:741762-748583 GCF_000002075.1 Aplysia californica | reverse complement strand
GGGGGGGGGTCGTGTCTTGCTCTAGAACACATTCCAGTATCGGGACACATTCAAAAGAAAATGTGTGACATCGTGGTGAAATCTGGCGCTCGTCAAAATAAGGAAATCAGGGAAACTTACGTTTTCCGCTGCTTCGGCATTTTTAATCAATTTTTTTTTCGGTTCATCACTGTTTATGTCCATCACACCCCCTTTCCACGTAAATTGTAAGATCAGGCAGCGGCAGATTTATGTACCTCCGAAAACACAGAAAGAAACATAATAATATTTAAAAAGTTTGTTACCATCTAGCATAAGGCTTTTGTCTGAATGAGCATAGAAGTGTGTTGCTCTTTAGAGTATGAATCTATATAACTCCAAATGTCTTGTAATTAAATTCCTGCATGTGGTTGAATGATGCATTTGATGTGAATGTACATTTTGTCAGCTTTACTTCTCTAGACATATAGAATTTTAAAGAGAGTAATATAAAAAGAAAATTTTTTATGTATACCTTCATGAGTTTTTACGGTCCTGTACAGCCAAGAAAAATTTCCCTCTGGGATAATAAAGTATTATCTGTTCTTATCTTATCTTATCTTAAAAACACATTCCAGCTTGGATTTTACTGAAGAAATATGTTGAACAAAAGAACAAAAAAGGCACATTTGCAGTTTCCATTGACACTCCAGCTTTGAAAGTCACCCAACTTTGGTGGCCATTTCCCAGATAATTTTACCCGTGACCACCTCTTTCATTGCAACTATCTAGAATGCTGTTCAAGATAGATGGGTTGTTTGGTTGGGGTTTTTTTATCTCATCAAAAGCACAAAAGATGAAGAAGCTTTAAGAATATAATAGTAACTCCGTATGCTCAGAAAATGATGAGCGCCTGATTCCACCGCCTTGTGACACAACTTTATTTCTCTCCAGTGGTTTCTGTTATCATCATCATCCAGTGTCAGAACTGCTACAGACATTGGCGATCATGGTTTTCCATTCATTCCTTTGCTCAGATGCTCTCATAAAAGCTACGTTTCCCTGATCTTTTCCTGTTACCTATTTGTTTAGGTTCCCTAATTATGTTGTTCTGGGCCTACCCCTGCCTCGTTTGCCCTCAATTTTGCTAGTGAGAGCTAGATGTTCAAGACCCTTATGTCTATTCAGGTCAGTGGCGGGGCGCCATTAGAGCAATTGGTGCAAGCGCTCCACCTAACCCTTTTTCTAATAGTTCTAAACCAGTCAGTGCTCTAGATCTACATTAGGCCTAGCCCACTAAAATGTACATCTTTGCGATCCGTCACCCGCTGGCTGATCCAGTGAAAAGACAGACAGCGAGGATGGTTTATGCTCGTGGCACCGCTTGCTGTAGCGTCTGCTAGGAGCAAGCAAAATCTTTGCACCAAAGTTATTTTTGTCAGTGTAGAGAAATCTAGGCAACGTTCTTCCCACACAAGAAGAAAGGAGCATGAAACTGCTCTTCGCAGCCCCAATTTGGTGCAAGCTAAAAGTTTGATCCAAGTTTCCGCGAGCCTACCTACTACACTAGTAGAGTCTACGGTAACTCAATGAAGAATGGTTATCGAAACTGTTTTCTCCCTTTATTGTGTAGCAAGTCCTGGTGCTGCACGAAGTAATTAGACATCTTTAAATCATCTCAGATTGTGAGCATAGTGAGTGGTTAGTATTGTTTCACTTTATTGCAGCTTTTATGCGGTTTCATCTAGAGACAGTTGTAAATATCGATAGATGCAGATTACGGAATATCCTGCAGATTCTAATTGACTTTCTCTAGAAATCTTAATAGTAGATCTAGATACTAAGCCTATTGCCCATTTGCTCACTTTCCAATTATGCACCACCTTGTCTGCAACTCACGCGACGCCACTGATTCAGGTGTCCCAAAAACTGCATTTGTCTTTTCCTGATTGTTTTTAACACTGAGCGTCCCACGTGGGCTTTATCAAGCACTACCTCATTAATTTCTTTTCCTTCCACGATACCCTTAGCAGTCTCCTAAGAAAGTTATAATGAAAGTATTATGTCATTACCCAAAAGGGATGTAGGGCGCTCTCCGCCAGGCGTTCCAGAGAGCTTCCCAGTAGTCCCAGCTGGTGCTGTAATCGGATCTGTTGGGCCGCGTATATCTGTAACAGCAAAGCTGGGCATAGACGAAAAACAAGGTGTAACCATCTGCACTGGCAAGTTCATTGACGAGACGTTTTCGTTTACGTTTGTTCAACTAAGATGAAAGAAAAGATGTGGGGCAGGAACACTAGAGAAAGGAAAAGAATAACGTGGACGGACAACACAAGAACTTGGATGGATATGGCAGAATGTGCCACGGCAGCTCGCGACGATGAAAGATGGACGGTCAACCTCTGAGTCCGAGATGACACCTCGAGGTATCCTGGTAACTAAGATGGAGGGCATTTTCATCCAAGAGAATTTTTTAAAATGTTTTATTAAGCATTTACGGCACTTGCAACACCAATATGCCGTAATATAAGTGTCGAAGATTAGAGTTGTTACAAGAAAGTAGAGTGTACAAACACAAAAAAGAAGGATAGATAAGGACGATGTTATTTTTTTTTTTGGAAAGGAGATGTTAACAACATCAGACCACTTGCCAACCACCCATTCAGAAGATAGAAACACAACTATAATGTCTATCAAACGAAAAGCAAGGTAAGCGTCACTATTAATCCTGTCACTCACTCCTAGGGCACTGCTACTGGCTGAAGTGTCTTCAGGCCATTCCCAAAGGCGGGACATTAACATGTTCCTACGCATAGTAGAATTGTAAATGGGCTGATTCATCAATGCCATGCTCATAATCGTACCTGAACTGCAACTGGGAACTGCTGCTTTTTCTTTCCTAATCCTTACTATCGTCATTTTCCTCTACTTCTTTTGTATGTTTGTCACTCTCTTGTGACGGGCTATTTCTGGGGTACCTTGATAATCGCAGCACACTTTGAGCTGTTGAAGCTAGAGAGGTGAGCAGAGTAAGCCTGATTCCCTGTATGGACTTCTCTTTTGAAATCCATCCCTTGGCGCTCATATTATGACCTTATGCAGTTGCGAGCGCGGTTAAACTTCTACAAAACAAACAAAATCCTGTCACAACTTAACTTGTTTCAATTGTGTTGATGAAAGACTTTTATAATAATGGACTTTGTGTGCTCTCAGTTCGATTTGCCGTTATACAAACTAAAGTTTGTGAATGACTTGGTTTGATATTGAGGGCGTAAAATACCTATATAGATTGGGTTGTTTTTTTTTTATTAAAGCAGAAACCCGACTGCCAGACTGTTGTAATGATAAAGTCGGTTCCTTCCTTGAATCACGCAAAAAAAAAACTGTGGTTAAAATATCGTTTGAAGTTGAATCTTGTATTTATTTATTTCTTGAAATTTCTGCAGCTCCATAAATATCCTGGTGTGGTATTGGAATGAAATGACATCAGGTTTTCGCCACCTTATCTTTCTGTAGTATAATATAGTAGATTAGGGGGCTCTCGGGGCCTGGATGTTAAGGTGTTCGCCTCTCATTCAAAGGTCCAGGGTTCGAATCCGGGTAGCGACCGAAACATTTTATTCTCTAAAACGGTCTCCTTTCACCTCATTTCCTGCTCTCTAGCAATGTTCTGTCGTCTCCACTTTCTGCCCCCACCCCCTCAACTCCTTTGCCCCCTCCTCTGGGCTCCTGACTCTTTCTGCAGCCTTTCTACTGCTACTCCTTGGCTCCTTCTTACTGCTGTCTTTCAGCCACACTCCTGATCTTCTGGTAGGAAAGATCTACTCGTAGCCTTCTCGGTCACGGGCGAAAAATCTCGGAGGTCCCGTGTGCAAGTTGCGCACGTTAAAGATCCCTTGGTGGTCTAAAATCGATAAGATAAGAGTAGGCTTCGGCCGCCATCCAGGCAAGATTCCAAATTTCCTACTAACTGAAAATGTTTAATGTCTCTCGCGCCCTCATATGACCTTATGCAGTTGCGATCGCCGTAAAACACTTACTAAAAAAAAATCAAATTGTAGATTAGGTTGCAAAACCTGATACAACATTACTGTTTGATTTACACAACGGTTCAAAAAGACCACTGGTACAGTATTGTGTTGAGCGTGTGTGTGTACAGTATTGTGTTGACCGTGTGTGTGTGTACAGTACTGTGTTGAGCGTGCGTGTGTGTGTGTGTGTGTGTGTGTGTGTGTGTGTGTGTGTGTGTGTGTGTGTGTGTGTGTGTGTGTGTGTGTGTGTGTGTGTGTGTGCACAGTATTGTGTTGGGCGCGTGTGTGCACAGTATTGTGTTGGGCGTGTGTGTGTACAGTATTGTGTTTGGCGTGTGTGTGTACAGTATTGTGTTGAGCGTGTGTGTGCACAGTATTGTGTTGAGCGTGTGTGTGCACAGTATTGTGTTGGGCGTGTGTGTGTACAGTATTGTGTTGGGCGTGTGTGTGCACAGTATTGTGTTGGGCGTGTGTGTGCACAGTATTGTGTTGGGCGTGTGTGTGCACAGTATTGTGTTGAGCGTGTGTGTGCACAGTATTGTGTTGAGCGTGTGTGTGCACAGTATTGTGTTGAGCGTGTGTGTGCACAGTATTGTGTTGGGCGTGTGTGTGTACAGTATTGTGTTGGGCGTGTGTGTGTACAGTATTGTGTTGGGCGTGTGTGTGTGTACAGTACTGTGGAGAACTTACTCTGTTGAGCGTGTTTCCTCTCAGTCTCTCCAGACGTTCTTTGGCAGCGGTGCCTAGCGCAAAACACATGTCGTAACCGGTATTTGTGTTTATCCACTCGTACCACCGCCACTGTCGGCCCAAGCGATCCAGGGTACACGGACAGTCGAACAAGTCTGAGGGGGAAAAACAAAACCAAAAAAAATTCACAAAAATAACAAAAGTGAGGTGCGTTGACAAAATGAGATTCTTCTCGCAATCCAAGAATGGAGATACCGAGCGAAAATTAACACAGGGGTCAGATTAATAGATTTTCAATTCGCGTCATTTTCTTCAAGTCTATCCTGTCTTTAAGTGTTCCATGCTTACAAACTGTACACACTTCACCTATCAAGTTGGTGTATCGATTTCCATTTGGCTGAAATCCGAGAAGTAACTCATTTTGCCAGCACAACAGTAAATCTTACCCTTCCAGCCTCATGCGCCTATATTTTCAGCAGCGCTTATACATCCCACCGCCCCAAGAGCGTATATTCTAAGTGTCGGGGGTACCAAATTTGCGCATTTTTCGAAATTAGCGAAACTAATTTAACTTTTGTTTCATAGCATTTGTTCATTTACGTTTAAACATTGCTATAATATGTTATTATCTAAACCTCATTACAAAGATACTACATCACTATTAACTTCTGATCACTATTTAGAATGCATGTCTTTTTTCTGAAATACTGCTGCATTGGCTGGGACTTAGGTTAGGGAGTGCACAAAAATGGGTGGGGCCGTTTAGTGGTATATGTTTTTACTGCGCTCGCAACTGCATAAGGTCATATGAACGCCAAGGGGTGGATGTCAAAAGAGAAGTCCTTACAGGGAATCAGACTTACTCAGCTCACCTCTCTAGCTCCAACAGCACAAAGTCTGCTTCGACTATCAAGGCACCCCGGAAATAGTGGGTCACAAGAGAGTGTCAAACATACAAAAGAAGTAGAGGTAAAATGACGATAGTAAGGATTAGGAAAGAAAAAGCAGCAGTCCCTGTTGTAGATCAAGCACAGTTATGAGCGTGTCATTGATGAATCAGCCCATGTACAATTCTACTATGCATGAACGAGAAATGCCCCCCCCCCTTTTTTTATTTTAGGAATGGCCTAAAGACACTTCAGTCAGTGGCACCGCCCCGGGAGGTACGGCTGGGGTTGGAAGGGTTAATAAATCAACAATTCAACATTATAAAGGGCTAGATCTGAAACAGACATTGGCCTGGGTGATGGGAGGATTTTATCGATAAATACTTCTCCCCTTTCATGAATCGGAAAATAATTTGGAGACAAGTTCAAGAATGCCCCATAAAGACTTTCGATCCAGTTCCATTCACACCATAGCCCAGTGTGATTGTGTGATGCCAGCTGAACTTTCAATCCTCACCAGAGTCACGTAAAATGTGTTCTCGTGGCCTTACGGTTACGGTGTTCGCCTCACATTCAAAAGGCCAAGGGTGCGAATCTGGATAGCCGCGGAAATTTTCTTCTCTAAAATTTTCTTCTATCACCTCCTCCTGCTCTCACAATTATGTTCTGCCGTCTGCTTTCGTCTCCACTTTCTGCCCTCACCCCCTCACCCCCCCCCCCCCCCCCCTTGGGATCCTAGCTCTTTCTGCAGTCTTTGTACTGCTACTCCTTGGCTTCTTCCTACTGCTATCCTTCAGCCACACCCCTGGTATTATAGTAGGTAAGAACTGTCTCGGATAAAGAAGAAAAAATTCGGAGGTCCCTTGTGCAATTTGCACGCTTTAAAGACCCCTTGGTGGTCCAAAATCAATAAGAGTTGTCTTCGGCCGCCATCCGGGCAAAATTCAAAATGTCCTACCAACTGAAAATGATTAATGTATACCGCACGATCACATGACCGTATGCACTTTCCACCCGTCGCTATTTGGATTCAAACCCGGGACCTATTGAATGAGAGGCGAACACCTTAACCTGTAGACCACGAGAGCCCCCACACCATCTCTGGTATGGCCTACTGTAGACCACGAGAGCCCCCCTACCATCTCTGATGTGGCCTACTGTAGACCACGAGAGCCCCCCTACCATCTCTGATGTGGTTACTGTAGACCACAAGAGCCCCCACAACATCTCTGATGTGGTTACTGTAGACCACGAG
>NW_004797485.1:730253-740037 GCF_000002075.1 Aplysia californica | reverse complement strand
GTTTACGTCTATGGGTGGATTTGACTGCGACATTGTTTCAAAATTAGGAAGGGAAGCAGTGATTATTTGATTATATAGACGCTTTGCCAGTGATGGTATCCATTATGGTGAAGTCAGGCGTTATCAATATAATATTGAAATCGTAGAAACTGATAATTTTGCATCAGTGAGGCAATTTTTGTTGACTTATTTTTCCTTTTGGCTCCAAAACTGTATGTCCGGATAAAAACCCATTTCAGTGAGAATTTTTCAGAAAAAAAGGTTGTTCACAGGCACACGAAAAAATGTAAATTCGTATTTTAATAAAGCTTTGTAGGTCACCGAACTTTGGCAGCGGTTGTCTCGCTAATATTGCCTCTGACAAGGGTCACCCTTCCCCCTCCCCCTTCCCCCTATTTCCTTTCAGTAGCAAATAATTATATCGACGTATGTTACTCAGAAACCATGTTTTCTCTACAATAAAGGCAAGGCAAATGAATAAGCTTTATGACGATAACTATAGCTGCACATGCCAAGAGATTAAACGAACACCTGATTCCCCAGTGTCATGACACACTACATCTCGTGGTCTAGAGGTTAAGGTGTTCATAGTTCATAGATCTCGGGTTCGAATCCGGATAACGACGGAAAATGTTCTTCTCTAAAAATGTTCTCCTTCCACATCCTTTTATGCTCTCTAACAATGTCCTGTCGTCTTCTTTCGTCTCCTTTTCTGTCCCCACCTCTTCACCTTTGCCCCCTCCTCTGGGCTCCTGACTTTTTCTGCATCCTTTCTACTGCTACTCCTCGGCTCCTTCTCACTGCTGTCTTTCAGCCGCACACCTGATCTTCTGGTAGGAAAGATCTACACCTGGCCTTCTTGGACAAGGGCCAAAAAGCTCAGAGGTCCCGTGTGTAAGTTGCACACGTTAAAGATCCCTTGGTGGTCCAAAAATAGATAAGAGTAGGCTTCGGTTGCCACCTGGCCAAAATTCAAAATGTTCTTCTAACTGAAAATGTTTGGTGTGTCCCGCGTGCTCATATGACCTTATTCTGTTGCGAGCGCCGCAATACACCTACCAAACAAAGAGAGTATAAATTATTGTTGTTCATAGGCACCACAAAATGGAAATTCGCAGTTTCCAGGCGATTATCTCGCTAATTCTACTTCTGACACCAGGTGACCCCCACTTTCTTCAATCGAAAAACATCTTGACATTTATTCCAGATACAAATCTTTTTTTTTCCCTTCGGGGGGGGGGGGAGTTGGAGGGGTTAACGACCAAAAAAAAACACCAAAATCAAACGATCGCCTGATTCCACCGTGTGGTGACCCACTACATCATGTACCTGTAAGTGACCAGGGTAAAGGCTCGCTGACCGTCCGTGATGTACACAGCCTGGAAGCTGTTTCGTTCAGGGACCTGCAGGATAAAAAACAGCGATATTTTTTTTTTAATCTGTCAATTCAATCTGTTCGCTAATAAATAATGTTTAAAGGGGCACTATAGCGTAGGAACATGACTAATAATAATAGTAATAATAATAATAATAATAATAATAGTAATAATAATAATAATAATAATAATAATAAGAAGAAGAAGAAGAAGAAGAAGAAGAAGAAGAAGAAGAAGAAGAAGAAGAAGAAGAAGAAGAAGAAGAAGAAGAAGAAGAAGAAGAAGAAGAAGAAGAAGAAGAAGAAGAAGAAGAAGAAGAAGAAGAAGAAGAAGAAGAAGAAGAAGAAGAAGAAGAAGAAGAAGAAGAAGAAGAAGAAGAAGAAGAAGAAGAAGAAGAAGAAGAAGAAGAAGAAGAAGAAGAAGAAGAAGAATGATGATGATGATGATACTAATAATAATAATAATAATAATAATAATAATAATAATAATAATAATAATAATAATAATAATAATAATGATAATAATAATAAATAGATTGCATTTATATAGAATAAATCCCCGCTCAACAGCAAGCTCTATGCGCTTCACAATCTTTATTATGACCCCAGCAGATATGAGAGCATTCTGAAACAACCTCAACTTCCTGGGAAGCATACAGTGCAGGCTGCCATTTATAGGCGCTAAAACACTAGCATGCTGACAAGATCTTTCGCTGTCTATGGCTGTTACCCATTCCCACCTGGGTGAAGTGAGGAAAATTCGTGTAAAGTGCCTTTCCCAAGGACACAACGTCGAGCCCGCGGCTCGAACCCGCGAACCCGCAACCTCACGATTACGAGTCTGGTAACCTGACAACTAAGCCACCGACGCCACCACGCACACATGCCACCAGAGGACTCACCTCGTGAATTCATAAAGTTCGCCGCGAAAAAAGAAATGGGCAAAACGCAATAAAAGAGTGCCAGAAAAAAAAACGTAAACAGCCCCCCCCCCCTCTCTTGTGAACTGCTATTTTCGGGGTGCCTTGATAGTCGAAGCAGACTTTGTGCTGTTGGGACTAGAGAGGTGAGCAGAGCAAGCTTGATTACCCGTTTGGACTTTTCTGTTGACATCCACCCCTTGGCGCTCATATGACCTTACTTAAACAAAGTTGGGGGTTCTCGTAATAATAATAATAATAATAGATAGCATTTGTATAGCGCATATCCCCGCTCAACAGCAGGCTCTATGCGCTTTACACTATATTATTACCCCAGCAGACTATAGACCACTCCGAAACATTCTCAGCTTCCCGGGAAGCATACAGTGCGAGCAGCCGATTAAGCGCTCAAACACTAACAAACTGACAAGATCTTTCGCTGTCTATAGCCGGGTACCCATTCCCACCTGGGTGAAGTGAGGAAAATTCGTGTAAAGTGCCTTTCCCAAGGACACAACGTCGGGCCCCTGACGGGATTCGAACCCACGACCTTACGGTTGCGAGTCCGAGAGCCTAACCACTAGAGCTTAAGGTCTTCGCCTCTCTTTCAAAGATCCCGGGACGGAAACATTTTCTTCTCTAAAATTGTCTCCTTTCAATTCCTTTCCTGCTATCTAAGAATGTCCTGTCGTCTGATTTCGTCTCCTATTTCTGCCTCCACCCCACACACCCGTTGCCCTCTCCTCTGGGCTCCTGACTCTATCTGCAGCTTTCTACTGCTACTCCTTGGCTCCTTCTCACTGCTGTCTTTCAGCCACATCCCTGATCTTTTGATAGAAAAGATCTGCAACTAGCCTTTTCGGACAAGGGCAAAAAAAAATAATCTTGGAGGTCCTGATTTGCACGTTAAAGATCCATCTGTGGTCTAAAATCGATAAGAGGGAAGCTTCGGCCGCCACTCGGGGCAAAATTCAAAATGTCCTACCAACTGAAAAGGTTCAATGTGTACCGCACGCTCATGTGACCTTTTGCAGTGGCGAATAAAGATCTTATTTAATTACCTTATTTAATTACCTTATTCACTTATCTTATTTTCTGACCTTATTTAATTGCCTTACTTTCTTACCTTATTTAATTACCTTATTCACTTACCTTATTTTCTTACCTTATTCACTTATCTTATTTTCTGACCTTATTTAATTACCCTATTTTCTTACCTTATTTAATTACCTTATTTTCTTACCTTATTTAATTACCTTAGCCTTATTCACTTACCTGATTTTCTTACCTTATTTAATTACCTTACTTTCTTACCTTATTTAATTATCTTATTTTCTAACCTTCTTTAATTACCTTATTTTCTTACCATGTTTAATTACCTTATTTTCCGACCTCATTTAATTACCTTTTTTAATTACCTTATTTAATGACCTTACTAAACTAAAGTCACCTGGCATCCCCGGGGCAGTGCCACTGACTAAAGTGTCTTTAGGTCATTCCCAAAGGGGGGACATTCTCGTTAAAGCATAGTAGAATTGTAAATGGGCTGACTCATGTCACCCTCATAACTGTCCCTGATCTACAACAGGGAACTGCTGCTTTTTCTTTCCTGATCCTTACTATTGTCATTTTCCTCTACTTCTTTTGTATGTTTGTCACTCTCTTGTGACCTGCTATTTTGGGGTGCCTTGATAGTCGACGCAGACCTTGTGCTGTTGAAGCTAGAGAGGTGAGCAGTCTAAGTCTGATTCCCTGTAAACACTTCTCTGTTGACACCCACCCCTTCGCGCTCATATGACCTTATGCAGTTGCGAGCGCCGTAAAACCCCCTTCTATTTTTTAAAAAGTTACCTGTGAGTTGTTGCAGTACTTGGCGATGTATCTCTGGAACCAGCTGCTGTAGTAACCGCTGTAGTACCGGCTGTAGTAGCGACAGTACCACGACCACCAGTTGTAGGGCTCCATGTCCAACCAGGTGACCACCAGAACCGCGGTGGGGTCAAAGTCTTCCTCTTCTCCGCTGCCCTGCAGGTACTGCCGCACCTGTTTAGATGTATAGATTGGATTGGGGGGGGGGGGGGCAGAGGAGTTAGTGGTGAGTGCTTAGGGAGTGGTGGGTGTGTGTGGGAGGGGTTTGTGTGTGTTTGTGTGTGTTTGTGTGTTTATGTGTGGTTTTTGGGGGTGGGTGTTTGTGTGGTGTGTGGATAGGTAGGTAGGTGGGTTGGTGGGGGGGGGGGGGGAAGGGTATGTTATGGCGCACAGGGGTATTGGTGTTTTGTGTGCACGGGTAATGGTTTGTGTGTGTTTGTGTGTGTTTGTGTGTTTATGTGTGTTTTTTGTGGGTGGGTGTTTGTGTGTGTGTGGATAGGTAGGTAGGTGGGTTGGTGGGGGGGGGGGGGTATGTGTATGTTTGTGTGCATGTGTGTATGTGTGTTTGTGTGCATGTGTATATGTATATATGTTTATTTATGTGAATGTGTGTATGTGAGTGTGTTTGACCGTGTGTGTGTAAGTGTGCGTCCGTTTGTGTGTGTGTGTTTATGTGTGTGTGTCTTTGTCTGTGTGAGGGAGACAGAGAGAGAGAAAGATAGAGAGAGTGAGTGAGACAGAGTTTGAGAGCAAATGACACAGACAGACAGACAGACAGACAGACAGACAGACAGACAGACAGACAGACAGACAGACAGACAGACAGACAGACAGACAGAAGACAGACAGACAAATAGACGAACAGAGAGACAGACAGACAGACAGAGAGTTCCTGCTTAGGGCCACATTATAGTGCCCCCTAGTTTAAGAGAGTCGTGCTTCGTTGTGTTGATGAATGGAATATTCCAGATACTTTTATTCCAGAAATTGAAGAAAGACAAATAAACTAGCTGTAAGATTATACCAATAACCCCTTATGCCCAAACAGAACCAAACGGGTGGCTGATCCCACAAGCTACAGCTTAAGAGGGAGAGGGGGAGGGCTACACCTGAAGGCTATCTCGCTTATCAGGGGACCAAATTTTACCATATTTCACACGTATAACAAGCATGGTAACGAGTCTCAAAATCGGCAATCAGATTTGAGAAAACGTTTTGTTTCCATGGATACAGGGGCCATATTGGATTTTTTTGACATGTCTTACGAAATAAATACCGCACTTATCATTCTTGGAAATTGATTGATTTTTTTGCATGCAAGTTAGCCAACATTAGATCGAAATATTTGTTTGCTGATTTTTTCCTAAACAAATTAGAATTTTTTTAATGAATTGTTTTCCTGAGGTAGTTGTCAAATTTGCAAAAAAAAGCCGAGAAAATCCGCACTCCATACCTACCAAAAATCTATTCCATATATCAAAATTTCAAGAAAAAAATTATTAGCCTTACATCTTCTCTTCATTCTGAGAAAATTTCATGAAGATTGGATGAAAAATGGTAGAGCTATTCAAAAACGTGTAGAAAAAAATTGCGTTTTGAGAAAACGGCCGATAAAGAAAAATAAAATATTTACTTAATGAGGAAAAGGTGGGGACAAAGATGCCCGATGTTGCAAGAAATAAGGCTTTTGAGGGTTCTTATGCCATGAAATAATAATTGTTGGAGGGGCTGAGGAAGCTACAAATGCCAACAACTCAAATGCCATACTTGTGAGCCGTATTGGGACTTTGGGGGTGTACCCCTTCAATTCTGAGTCGCTTCCATCTACGTTTGTGGATACAAGACGATCAGACCTTCATTCTTTCTTGAACATTTGTGTGGGTAATGTGCGCTTGTAACTTGAAACACATATCTTTATGCTGAAAATGCTAACTTACACGTTATATTTCAAACTTGGAATAATTAAATCTAAAGTGCAGTCAAAAGTTTCGTGACGCAACTTATCCTCAAATTTCAATATCTCTTTGAAAGGTGAACCAATGTCACCCACTCAAATTATGACTAAAAAAATCAGCTCACATATACTTGGCGTCAAAAAAAACCAGACACCCCTTTTTAAAGTGTTTTTTTGTATTGAAAGACTGATTTTAACCACAAACAATCTCTTTATAGGGAAAGTTTGAACATTTTACAAATCAATTACATAAAAAACAATTTTAAAAAATGAACTTTATTTCCTGAAATTTGATCTTTTAATTGTAGGCCCTAAAAGGAAAAGTCACAGTTAATGCCGCGTATAGCCGCCGTGGGCATTGGCGACTTCTGTGCACCTCTGCCGCATGCTTCGCACAAGTCTTTGTATGGAATGCTGGGGAATGTTGTTCCATATGTTTGTAAGTGCTGTACGTAGCTGATCCAAGGTGACCGGCTGAGGTCTAAGGCGTCGGCGCACAGTCGGGGCACTTATGGTTCTCCGTCCCTTCCACCCCCTGGCTGTCTTGGTAGCAGGCCGTAGGCGATCTCGTAGGTGCAAGACCCGAATGTACCAGTCATGGGCTAGTGTTGTAGCTCTAGGACGACCCGTCCAGGGACCATCCTGCACGGATCCAGACGTCTGCAAACGATTCATTAGTCGATATATCGTGTCTCTTGTCACATTGAAGGTCCTTGCAACATTCGCTACTGGCGTATTGGCCCTCAGCATACCAACTGCCTGATTGCGCTCTTCATTCGTTAAACGCGGCATGCTGTATCTTTAGATTTAGATGTTTTGAAATGAAACTTTTAACGTTTTATTCTTGGCTACAGATAAAAGATGTGTTTAACCCGTAAAATATAATTTAAAAAACAAAAAACGTTCGAGAAAAATGACAAAACACGGTTTTTAACAAAACAAGACCTGAGCTTTATTAACTGGGCACCTGATCATAAATGCAGGCTGATCAGGAGTGTCAAGTGTTCACAATCACGTGTGGAAAATTTCATCTCAATGGGTTTTCAACTTTTCATGAAACACGCAATTAAAATGTGTCTGGTTTTTATTGACGCTAAATGTATTATTATCCCCCCCCCAGGGAAGTACTACTGACTGAAGTGTCTTTAGGCCATTCCCAAAGGGGGTATATTAACCATGTTCTTATGAACAGTAAAATTGGACTGATTCATCAATGTCATGCTCATAACTGTTCCGGGACTGCAACAGGGAACTGCTGCTTTTTCTTTCCTAATCCTTAGTATCGTCATATTTCCTCTACTTCTTTTGTATGTTTGTCACTCTCTTGTGACCCGGTAATTCCGGGGTACCTTTATAGTCGAAGCAGACTTTGTGCCTTTGAAGCTAGACAGGTGAACAGAGTAAACCTGATTCCCTGTAACTGTAATAATAATAAATGATATTTATGTAGCGCTCAACCCCAATTAAAGTACACAGGCTCTGAGCGCTTATGTAAAGACTTCTGTATTGACACCCACCCCTTGGCGCACCTATGACCCTTATACAGTTGCGTGCGCTGCAAAAACTCTACTGAAACTAAAAGCTCACACATGACTCACGTCAGCTGTGGCCAGGGAGAAGACGTTGGGCGAGTCGTTGTTGATCCTGTCGTAGAGCTGGTAGAACACCTGGCCCTTCTGGTAGTCCGTGTACGCCCAGAACGGAGCGATCAGGTTCCGAACCCTGCCGTCAGCGTAGGACAGATTAGGCCACCATGCGTACTGCTTGGGGCCGAACGTTATCACTCCGTTTGGCAACACCTGGATGGATTATTTAAAACACACAAAAAAATATTTTTTTAAATAAAATATATTATATTTACATTATTTATTATCTCTTTGTGGTGGCCGAATTTTGCTATTCAAAAGGCTTTTTAATGGCTGCATCGATCGACATGCCGTTTTCGCCAAAAGATTCTTTAAAATGTTCCCCAGATCATTATTCAGTTTTGAGACAGTTTTGCAGCAAAAAGCTAAATTTTATTTACTTCGCCGATCGCTTTTGTATGCTGACGCTTCTGTGCGGAAGTGATATTTTGCGAGCCGCATTTTGTTTTGAGAATATGCCTATAGATCTAGATCTAGATAATCTAGACCTTCTAATTTTTTTTTGCATCTCTCAAGTTTATTGTTCCATTCCAGTAGACTAGGTCAATGACTTTCAGTTGATGTTAATGCACTGGTCATTCCGTTTATCGAAAGGAGGCCCAGTTAGTATATATATATATATAATAATAATAGCCGTAGTAATAATATTGGTAGTAATAATAATAAAAATGGTGATAATAATAAAAATAACAATAGACAATAAACATGTAATAATGATAATAATGATAATAATAGTAATAATAATCATTATTATTATTATTATGATGATGATGATGATGATGATGATGATGATGATGATGATGATGATGATGATAACTGCATTGTACCACACATCCATGATCAACAGGAAGTTTCACAATCTATACTATTACTCCAGCAGACCTGAGAGCATTCTGAAACAATCTCAACTTCCAGGGAAACATACAGTGCAAGCAGCTATTTACAGGCGCTAAAACACTAACATATTGACAAGATCTTTCGCTATCTATGGCCGGGTACCCATTTCCACCTGGGTGGAGTGAGGAAAATTCGTGTAAAGTGCCTTTCCCAAGGACACAATGTCGGACTCGCTGCTCGAACCTCCGAATCCGTAATCTCACGAATGCGATATTCCCGAAGCCTAACCACTAGACTGTCGAAGTCACCCATACACACACACTGCACATGAACTCAATAACTATAATTATTGTATTTATGTGTACTGCATTATTTTTTTTTTAAATTGGTCTTAATGTGTACACACTGTAAATGTGTCGATCAAAACAACAAAGGGAAGAGACTGTAAACAGCGCTATTAATATGTGTGTATGTGTGTGTTTGTGTGTGTATATGTGTGTATATTATGTATGTGTGTGTATGTGTGTGTGTGTGTGTGTGTGTGTGTGTGTGTGTGTGTGTGTGTTTGTGTGTTTGTGGTAAAACACCAAACCTGTGTGCCAGATATCTGAACAATAAAGATTGAGATGAACAAAATACGCCTGAAGCTGGATTGGCAAACGCACATAAATCGTATCGAATCTGACTACCAAAACTACAATGTGAACACACCATAAAGTCAACGATCAGCACCGAAACTAGAAGAGACAGTAAGTAAAAAGCGCTATTTAAATAAGAAGAACAAAATACGCCTCAATCTTGATGGGCAAACGCACATAAATCGTATCGAATCGGCTGGAGCCCAGGGGCGCACCTCCGTCGATTGACAAGGCCTCACTTGAGTGGGACCACCACCAATAGTACGTGCGGTTGAGAGAGCTGTCGTTCACGCTCGGACCCCAGGGGTAGAACTCTGTGGGAACGGGAGAGAAAGAGAAGGATTATATTCTGTGCCGTTGTTTTAGGAAGAGTTTTACGGCACTTGCAACACAATTAGTTGGGTTTTTTTTCCATGTATATACGTGCCGGAGATTGGAGGGCAACGTAGATTGTGCCCGTGAGCGTGTGTGTGTGTGTGTGTGTGTGTGTGTGTGTGTGTGTGTGTAAGTGTGCCTGTAAGAGTGTGTGTGTGTGTGTGTGTGTG
>NW_004797485.1:728169-729562 GCF_000002075.1 Aplysia californica | reverse complement strand
ATATAATACAGTCAAACCCGGAAACTAGTCATTCTCAGGAAATGCCTGAAAATTCAGTCATTCCCAAATAATTCCTGTTTTGATCAGGCTTTCCAGGAATGCCTAAAAATTTTAATATTTGTCATTTTCAGAGAATGACTGAAATAGGCAGTCAGGCATTTCTTAGGAATGACTACCATCAGAAAAAAAACAAAATGGCGGAATAACAGATGTAAAGGAAATGACAGGGGATGCATGCTATAATTTATTCATCCCGTTTAATGAAAACAAATTTAATAATATAAAGTGATAATTAAATATAGAATGGTCATTTACATTAGCTCATTTGTTTTTGCAGTTGAGACATTGGTGGCAACGACTATTACATTTGAGCTTTGCTTTGAAGCATTTGCATCTGTTTGTTTGACATTTCTTTGACCCTGAACAGTTACATTTAATGTAACCTTGACCGCCACACTGAGAGCCAAATACAACCGCTTCTCTTATACTGACATGTGTGGTGCAGTTAACATCACTCATCAGAAGTAATTTTTCAGGGCAAAGTTCAAATTCGTTCCTGCTGTTTGCCCCTTTTAAGATTCCATGTTTGGTAGCCAGCATGTAGTTATTGTTGTCACTTCTGTCCAAAACAACAGTCAGAATGTTTCGTGGGTTGCCACGGCCCCGATCAACAAGAGGAATGGGAATGGCACCATTGTCACTGTTCTGGCCTAGAGCAAGTTCTATTCTACTTCTTTTCACCATCCGTTCTGCTTGTTCCATCTGGAATTTCCTGCTCTGCTCTCAATGAAAGTGTATTTGAGCCAGTCTAGCATCAAGAAGTGCCACGTTTTCAACAGTGCCAATGCCATCAACTTGGTCGACATGAGGATAATTCAGGTTTGTGGCTTGCCCGTTAGCAGCAGCGAAGTATGTGACTTGGACAACGTTGGTGATTTCGTCGACAAGATGAGCAGCTACGTAAGTGACTTCGTCAACGTGATGAGCAGCAACGTCAATGAGTTCGTCGACATGAGGAGCAGCAACGTTGGTGATTTCGTCGATATGAGGAGCAGCAACGTCGGTGATTTCGTCGACACCCAAAGTCGCCTGCAACTTATGTATAATTTCCTGATATTTTGTCTTGGGTAATAGGTAATTTCATACTTTTCAAAAAGCCTTCTTGTAAAAGTTTCTTCACAAGGATTTTCAGCCAAATAAAGTGGATATCTTATGACAGGTTACAGGTTTGTAACTTTCCCTACTCCTCACTTTCGCTCAACACAGTTAAATCAACACCGCACTCAAACCATAACTGTGACAATGCAAGAGCACTGAGTGATAGTCAAATGGTTTGCCTAGTGGTCAAAATAACAACCAGGCAAAGCTGGAAATCTGAGGCTTTAATTTCCAG